>NW_027186320.1:6478636-6498981 GCF_028583685.1 Petaurus breviceps papuanus
ATATATATATATATATATATATATATATATATATATATATATATAGAGAGAGAGAGAGAGAGAGAGAGAGAGAGAGAGAGAAAGAGAGAGAGAGAGATGATAGATAATATAGAAACATAAGGACAAATAGACAGACAGATGGACAGACATATCCAAAGAAACACAGAGAGGCTATAGGGGAGAGAGTCAGAGGAAGAAAGAAAGAGATTCAAAAAAGAGAGACTGAGAAACAGAAACAGAAATAGACACAGAGAGGCAGATAGGTGGCAGAACAGAGTGTTGGACATAATGTAATGATAATCCTGAATGCAAATTCTACCTCATACATGTTCTAGCTATATGACCTCAGCAAATCAGTTCATTTCATCCTTCTTCATTTTCCTCATCTCTAAAATGACCATGTTAATTGTACCTACTTCTCAGGGTTGTTAAAGTAATGAAATAAGATAATACTTGTAAAATAATTCAGGAACCTTAGTGTTATACAGATTTTAACTATGATGATAATGATGTGTGTTTGTGCATGTGTGTGTATACAGATTATCACAGTTTATATGTACGTGTGCATGTGTATACACATAAAACACATTAGTACACTATGATAATAATGTCACCTGGATTCCATTCTCTAAAAGGACTGTTTATAGCCACTGTTTAAAGTGTTGTGACAAGCTCCACTAACTTTTGTACATCGTTTAAAAATTGAAGAAGGAAAAAAGAGCAGATGCATATAAAGCCATGGTTTGAAGAAATACTTTTGTAAACCAAACCTTCCAGCACATTTGATTCAAGGAACACAATAAATCACAGTGAGAAAATTAAAGATGATTGCTAGAGGACTGAAACCTGAATGTTAGATATTTGTTTACAATTCAAGTTTCTGTAGGAAAATCACCCATAAATAATTCAGTGTTGTTCTGTATGAATATATGGATGTGCATGTGTGTAAGTCCTACCTCAATAAACAAGTCGCTGAAGATGAGCAGTTTTGTGATGCAGAGGAACAAACATTGAACTTAGATAGAGGACCTGGATTTGAGTACTGGCTCTGCTATTTATTACTTGTGTGATCTTGAATGAGTAACTTAATCTCATTAACCTCTATGAATCTCAGCTTCCTCATTTGTGAAATAAAAGGCTTGCAACATTTGTTCTCTAAGCTCTCTTACAGTGCTAAATTCTATGGCATGCGTGATTATTTATGCTAGTTTACTTGTGGCAATTTGGCCTCTCCTAAGACAAATTGAGAACAATTTTAAATGAAAAAATGCATATTCAGTTTGAAAGCGTTTTTGGAAAATAAGTTTTGTCATCTGGACATAATTTTTGATATGTTCGAATGCTAAAATAATATGTAGAAAAAAATGTTTCATACACTCTAGTAACAATTGGTTGTTCTTAAAACAACCCAGAGAGAAAGTTAGCTTACTGTATGGTGCTTCCTCTCTGATGTGTATTCTGGAAAAAAAAAATTACTTTCTTTAAGAAAATTATTAGTTTAATAGGTAATTAAAACAAATAATTGAATTACTTGTTACAAAATCTGAATTTTTTTATTCATTATGGACAATACATGGTATAACTTCTCTCTCATTGCATTCTTTTATTATGAGTGCAATGTTAATTGTATTCTGTCATTAGAAAAAGTTATGTAAAAATATTTTGCAAATGACTGTGACCAACAATGAAATTTTCATGTTGGTAGAGCCTTTTTGTTTGTTTTTGTCACTAACTTTGATTCATAAATTTCACACAGAGTTTTGAATTTGGATTAGGGATAGAATACATGCTCTGGAGCTAACACTACCAACAGCTATTGTTACTAATTTGGAAAATTCGTTCAAGCTTGGAGAATTCATGACAAATGCTGTAACTCAGCTTCTAGCTAGCCTTTTGTCAAGTCCTCGAACTCCTTTTCTAATTTTTTTTTGAATAGATATTGTATCATTGGAATTAAATTTAATTTAAACATTTGATTTAATTAACTTTTAAATCTTTTTTTCCCTTTTCAAAGCTAATTTTAGGACTTGCTCAATTTCTTTCTCTGAGGTTGGCTTATGTCCTCTATTTTGCCTTCTGTTAGACTGTACATTTTGTGTTTTCTATAAATATGCATCCATTTCATTGATTGTCAATTTTTTGCTATCAAAAATTTAAAGGAAGGAAGGAAGGAAGGAAGGAACGGAGGGAGGATAAGCATGCATAAAGGATTAATTTTTCCAGATATTATTTCATTTGATCCTCATAAAAATCTTGTTGTTATGATTCCCATTTTATAGTTGCAGAAAACGAGGCAAAGGTTAAATGATTTGACCAGGATGACAAGGTTAGTAAGTGTTTGAAGCCAAATTAGAATTTAAATATTCCTGAGTCCGGTTCCTGTCTGGAGTGCACTGCAATATTCAGCTGCCTTGATTGTCTTATGAATATGGATTGTCACAACCGAAATTTCAGAATAATAATCATTTATGTTTATATAGTTTTTACAAAGCATTTTACTTATGACGCCATGATCCCAATACACACACACAAACACACACACAACATATACATACATAAAAGGAAATGAATAGAGTTCAAAGTTTTATTTTTGTTTGCCTTTTTTTTAAATCAGGACTGTAATGTTTTCAGGAGACAAATCTCCCAGTGAATTCTTTTGTCTGTCAGGGTAAACCAGTATCTCATCTTCAAATTATAGGGGTTTTTTGTTAGTCCATTGATTGTTTTATTTAGTCAGCTGATTGGCTTATTCTCTGAATTAAAGTCACAGAGATATTAAGTGACCTGGCCAGAGCTAGAAGCCATCATATATAGGAAAAGGCCTTGAATCCTCCATTCTTAACTAAGTCCAGCTATCTTTCTACCACTCTACACTAACTAGTCAATGTTCATATTATTACCTCATTTAAAAGATGCAAAAGTCAAACTCAAGTCCAATGACTCTGATTCTATGATGGTGCTATTTCAGTTGCCCTACCCTACTTTTCTAAATCTATTGCCCTAATTTTTTCTACAGTTTGTGTATAAGCCAGGCATTTAGAATATGCAGAAGGAGAAATATTCCAACTTTTCTCTATGAAAAGTTTTAGTATTTTATCTTGTATTTTCTTTTGCTTAATTTTTGATGTCTTGGGGTGAATGTTACATTATTTTAGGGACTGATTTTCTTTTTCCTATAAAATTTCTATATAATATCTGGTATTTAGTATTTATCTAGTATTTTCTTTTGCTTAATTTTTGATGTCTTGGGGTGAATGTTACATTATTTTAGGGACTGATTTTCTTTTTCCTATAAAATTTTTGTCATTACTTCCAAGGAAATGCATTTTTTTCTCTATAATACTACAATTAGGTAAGTGTGATTGTGACTAAATGGTATCACCAACTCAGATTTTTTTTATCTATACTTGATTTCTCTACGCATTATGTATTTTTTTTAATTTTTTGCTTTTTTGGGCAGGAGGGCAGCATAATTGGGGTTAAGTGATTTGCTCAAGGTCATACAGCTAGTTAGTATTAAATGTCTGAGGCCGGATTTGAGCTCAGGTCCTCCTGACTCTTGGGCCAGTGGTCTATTCACTGTATCACCTAGCCTCCACTGCTTTATATATTTTAAATGACAAATGATTTTTCTTGTCTACTATCCACTCAATTAAGAATCAGTGATTTGTTTAAACTATCCTATTATCCAGTCAGCTAGGTAGCACAGTGGATAGAGTGCTGGGTCTGTAGCCAAGATAACTCATTTTCTTGGGTTCAGATATGAGCTCAACTCTTACTAGCTGTATGACCCTAGCCAAGTGTCTTCACCCTGTTTGCCTAGGTTTCCTCATCTGGAAAATAAACCAGAGTAGGAAATTGCAAACCATTCCAGTACTTTTTGCCATGAAAATTCAACCTAGGGTCATGAAGAGTCAGATATAACCTATATAATTGTAAAATAAAAAAAGATTATTCATTAAAAATGATGAAATTACTTTTGTGCAGAAAAAATTATCATAATTTATATTACATGCCATTTGATCAATGTAAAGACCTCCAAGAATTAAGGTAGTAAACTAGCCAAGATATATATGTGTGTGTGTATATATATATATATATATATATATATATATATATGTGGAACTGGCTGGTCTCATGAGCAATTGATCATGAGAAAGTCACTTGAACTTTCTGTAGCTTTTCACTTAAGTCCAAGGAAGGGAATAATGTGCTGAGAATGCTGCATTACTTCCACTATGGTGGTTTGCTGAAAAGAATAATCACCATAGCTAAATACAGTAATAGTGGGAATTTCTTCATTTATAATTCTGACTAGATATTTGCAAGCATGCTGTTCATTCTTTTTTAAGGAACAGTTGCATATTTTATTCAACATAATAATGAAAGGGCATTTGGCAGTTAACAATAAAAACCATGGTAGATGTGATTTTTGCTTCACTATTTGTGGATGTAGGGAAAACAGTCAACTGAAAAATTCTTTTAATTCAACATTGAGGGCTGACATGTTTCACAATAAACAATGCAATAAAACTGATGAGCTATTATGTAGTGCTAGATTTGTCAAGGAGTATACAGAACTGTAAATAGAATAATGTTTATGTAAGAATGCTTTTCATTTCCAAAGTAGCAGATACTCTTCTGTCCTTCCTATTACTCTCTCAAACTAATACGCTGTAAATTATGTTTTTCACTTTAAAATGACATTCCCTATGAATTCAAGAGACATTATTAATTCCTTGATGCACAAAGATGAAGTGCAATTAAGCAGGGTGAAACCTGTGTGCAGGGGGAAAATAAAAGTATTTGAACATAAGTACAGAAGAAATGTATTTTAGAGGAGGGCAGGGTTAAATAAGAGTGTCATACTCCATTTTCTGTGTTCCTTACCAAAAGGTCATGTGATAGAATGGAAAACTAACCTGATGTAACATTAATTGGCTTTAAGATCTTCCTCATCCATCAATAGGCTCAAGCCTATTAAGGGAAGCTCATTAAGGGAAGCTTGCTTAGGGGACAATTGCTTGTAGAAAGGCTTTCAAACCTTCACACCTTTTGTTTTGGGGGATTGCTTATGAGAAAGATCTTGTGATTCCCTGGTCAAGATTCTGATGAGTGGCCAGATGTTCAGAGTGCCTCACCTGATCAGATGTAAAGGCTCTCTCAATCCAGGGATGTATGTAAAGGATATAGTTAATTCAGTCAGCCGTGTCTCTTGGTGTTTATTTTTCTGATTGTATTGTCTTTGCATTTTCTCTGAAATTCAGGGTGCTGACTTTTTTGCAGAATTTATTTATTTATTTTTAGTTTCAACTTACATTTCCACAAGATTTTGATTTGCAAATTTTCTCCCCAACTCTCACCTAACACCCACTGCAAGACGGCAAGGATGTGATTTATCCTTTTCCCCAGTCTATGCTCTCTTATATCCCTCCTATGCCCCCATGTTCCCTTCCACTTTACTTTCGTGTAGGGCAAGATTGATTTCTATATCCCATTGCCTGTATATTATTTTCTTGTTTCCTGTAAAAACAATTAGTTTTTAAAACTTTGAGTTCCCAATTCTCTCTTCTTCCCTCCTCACCCAACCCCACAGAAAATACAAGTGATTCAATACAGGTTATACATGTGAAGTTATACTAAACATTTCCATACTAGTCATATTGTGAAAAATAAACTATAGTTCCTTCCATGCTATCCTGCCCTCCCATTCATTCTTTCTTCACCTTTGACCCTATTCTTTTTCAAAAGTGTTTTTTTCTGACTTCCCCCTCCCCCAACAGGTCCTCCTTTCTATCATCCTCCACCCTTATCCCTTTCCCTCCTACTTTCCTGTAGGGTAAGATACCCAATTGAGTGTGTATGTTATTCCCTCCTTAAACCAAATGCAATGAGAGGAACGTTGTTGACTCATTCCTTTTCACCTCCCTGCTCTTTTCCTCCATTTTAACAGCTTTCTCTTGCTTTTTTAATGTGAGATAATTTACTCTATTCTATCTCTCCATTTCTCCTTCTTCCAATATATTACAGTCTCACCTCTTAATTTTAGCTTTTAGATATCATCCCTTCATATTCAACTCACCCTGTGTCCTCTGCCTATGTATACATATGCACACATATACACACATATCCTTTCCATACATATATATGTATGCTACATACACACATGTGTGTGAGGATAGTGAAAGGGAATATGTATATACATATATGTGTGTATATCTCCTTAAACTATCCTCATACTGAGAAAAGTCCCATGAGTTATAATTTTTCCATGTAGTAATATAAATAGTTCATCTTTAATAAGTTGCTTATGACTTCTTTTTGTTGTTTACCTTCTCATTCTTCTCTTGCTTCTTGTATTCAAATTTTCAGTTCAACTCTGGTCTTTTCATCAGGAATCCTTGAAAGTCCTCTATTTCATTGAATATTCCTATCTTCCCCTGAAGTATTATACTTAGTTTTGCTGGGTAGGTGATTCTTGGTTTTCATCCTAGTTCCTTTAACCTCCAGAATATCATATTCCAAGTCCTTTAATCCCTTAATGTAGAAGCTGCTAGATCTTGTGTTATCCTGATTGGGTTTACCCAATTCTTGAATTGTTTCTTCCTGTCTGCTTGTAGTATTTTCTCCTTGACCTGGGAACTCTGGAATTCGGCTACAATATTCCTAGAAGTTTCCTTTTGCGGATCTTTTTTCAAGAGGAATGGGTGGATTCTTTCAATTTCTATTTTACCCTCTGGTTCTAGAATGTCAGCACATCTTTTTCTTCGTAATTTCTTGAAACATGATGTCTAGGCTTTTTTTTTTTTTAATAATGGCTTTCAGGTAGTCCAATAACTTTTAAATTATCTCCCCTGGATCTTTTTTCCAGTTCAGTGGCTTTTCCAATGACATATTTCATATAGCCTTCTATGTTTTTTTTTCATTTTTTGGATCTGTTTTAAATTATGATTTCTCATAAAATCATTACCATCCATTTTCTCCAATCTAACTTTGAAGAATTATTTTCTTCTGTGAGCTTTTCAACTTCCTTTTCCACCTGGGCAATTCTGCTTTTCAAGGCATTCTTCTCCTCATTGGCCTTTTAGATCTCTTTTGCCATTTGAGTTAATCTATATTTTAAGGTCTTATTTTCTTCAGTATTTTTTTGAGTCTCCTTTAGCAAGCTGTTGACTCATTTTTTAATAATTTTCTTGCATCACTCTCATTTCTCTTCCCTATTTTTCTTCTACTTCTCTTACTTGATTTTCAAACTCCTTTTTGAGCTCCTCCATAGCCTGTGACTAATTCATATTTTTCTTGGAGGTTTTTGATGCAGGAGTTTTGATTTTGTTTTCTTCTTCTGGTTTTATGCATTGATTTTCTTTGTCATCAAAAAAGGATTTTATAGTCTGATTTCTTTTCCTCTGTTTGCTCATTTCCCCAGTTAATTACTTAAATTTTAAGCTCTTTGCCACAGTAGAATTCTGCTTCCAGTTTGGTGAGTGCTGTATTCTAAATTTCTGGGGTTTTGCACAGCTGTTGTCAGAGTTACTTCTAGGCACCTGCCTCAGAACCTCACCCCAGGACAGTAACCCAAGGCTACAACCCAGATCCAACCAAGGCAAAGCAAGAGAATCCTGCTTCAGCACTAACAAAGAGATTCCTGCAATTGCTCTCTGATCAGCCTCTTGGTTGGTCCCAACACCATCGGTGGTGCATGAGTTCTGGAAGGAGCCACTGCTGTTGCTTCTGCCACTGCTGCTGCTATCATGGTTGCTGCATTTGTTGCCACCCCAGGGGCCAGGGGCAAAATGATCTCTTCTGTCAACCAGGTCCAACAGAGTTTCCCTACTGACCTTTGATTTTCCCTTTGGTTTTTGTGGGTTGAGAAGTCTGGAAACCACCACAGCCACCTGTGATTCTGTCCCCTGTGGCCTCCTTTGGTCTGGTCTGTGCCACAGGTCTATGTTAGCACAGCCCGCATGGGATTGTATTCCATTCCAAGTCCAGTGCAATAGAACCTTTCTGTCAGCTTCGCAGGCTGTCTTCAGTGGGAGATTTGTTTCACTCTGTCATTTGGTAGGCTCTGTATCTCTAAAAAAATTTTAGAGTCATTTTTTATAGGTATTGTAGGTAATTGGGGGGACAAGCTCAAGCAACTTCCTGCTTTTCTGCTGCTGCCTTGGCTCTGGCTGGAGGGTGCTTACTTTTCCCCTGAACTAGTGAATGTAATTACAAAAAAAGATTGCTGACCCCCTTAAACAACTATCTTTTCTACTAAAGCAGATCTAAGAACCTGTGCTAGCCTGGGTATACCAGTGTGGTTGCTGGAAAATTAGAGAATTGGGTTATAATCTTCCTTTGAAACTATCGATCAAATTCATGAAATTTCCTAGGCCTCAGTTTCATTATTATAAGATTTCATCTAATTCTGTCACTTTATGATTACTTCAATTTGTCTCTAGATGAGTTTTGCAATCTTTAAATAGTTAACATCTCTGCCTTGCCTTTACTCTTTCCTATTTAGTCCCTAATCCTTCAAAAGGTGTTAAAGACTTGAATGTTTATGTTTCATTTTTTCCCTGGATAACATACAGGGGTATTTCGGAGAAACTCAGTCATGATACATTCAGAGATTTTTATTTTTATTTGGACTGATTCTCCTTCTGGCTCTTTAGGTACAATAATACCTTCCCTCTGTTTTTCTTTTAAGTCTCTTTAGAACTGCGGAGATCTTAGACAATAGCCTCACAGCTAACCATTTCCCTAGCATTTTTCAAAGGGACTTAGGAAGCTCTGACCTGGAAAATACCAGGGGAACAGACAAACTAGAGAAAAAAAGATAAAAGAATACATATAACCCAGTGAAATGTTCCATGACATTACAAGGCTAAGGATTTAATAAATGTAAATGAAAAATAGTGCTGATTTAGGCTCTTTGAGAACAATTTAAATCTCAGGTAGAAAGAAAAGTCTATCCAATGTCACTTTAATATTTACACAACCAAGATTTCATATTAAAATGGGAAACAACTTGATTTATTGTCAGTTCTTCACTCAGTACAGAATGGTCCCTGGGGGCGGGGAGTGAATGCTCAATACAGATGCTAGAAAGAAAGGACATAAAAGTTGAGTTGTACTTTCAGTTACCTTACTTATGCAACACCCCTTTTTGAATAACACCCATAAATCACACTTCAATTATAATTTTCGTCCCCAGAAGGGTTATGGCTACATAAGGTACTATTGGTAACACTATACATGGCTACTCTTTGTAGTTACTTCTAGCTATTCCTATTGTAGCTCGCAAAGTACTTATTGGTAGTTGTTGTTCCTCAATCACTCTGTTATGTCTTAGTCTTTATGACTCTATGCACCATATGATCTATGGTATTTTCTTGGCAAAGATACTGGAGTGTTTTGCCATTTGTTCTCCAGTGAATTAAGGGAATTAGAGGTTAAGTAACTTGACCAAAGTCACACAGCTTGTGTTGGAATTTGGATTTGAACTCAGGTCTTCCTGACTCTAGGCTCAGCATTCTGTCCACTGCACCACATAGTTGCCTCTTTGGTACCTTCTTCTTAATGGTCAAGCATTATGCCCAATTAGTATATTTAAGTCATATCAATTCAATAAGAATTTAATAATCTACTACTATGTGGGAGGAATTATGTTAATAGGTGCGAACACAAAGAAAGGGAAGATATTAGTAAAAATAATAAACCAAAATAAAATACATAAACAAACAAGAACAAACTCTGTTCTTAAGAATTTCACAGTCTAATGGGGGCTCAACATGCAAAAAACTATGAACAAATAAGATACATACAAAATAATTTGGGAAGGTAGAACATTTAGAGGGATCATGAAAGACTTCTTTAAGAAGATTGATTTAAATAGTACTTTAAAGAATCCATGGAAGAGAGGAGGCAGAGATAAGGAGGGAATAAATTCCAGGCATGGAAAATGACTAGAGTCACAATATGAATTGTCTTGTTTAAAGACCAGGAATAAGGCTGGTGTCACTGGAATGCAGAACGCATAGTAAGTGTGATTTAAGGTGTGAGAAAATCAGAAAAGTAGAAAGAGGTGACATCATGGGTGCTTTTAATGCCAAATGTAGAATTTTATATTGATCCTGGAAGCCAAAAAAGAAATTAATTGAATCATAGGAAAGGTGAATATGGTCACACCTTCCTTCTTTTTTAGGATAGAGATGAGGCAAAGAGTCAAAGCAGGAGGCTATTATAGTAATCCAGGCAAGAGATGTTGAGGGCCTATAACAGGGTGGCTACAATGTCAGAGAAGATAAGAGGATAAATAGCAGAGATATTGTAAAGTTAGAAAAGACAGGACTTGGTAATAGAATATATATGGGGAATGAGAGTGAGGCATCAAGGACACTGAGTTTGTAATCCTAGGTGACTAGGAAACTGGTGATACCCTCCACAATAAGAGGAAAGTTAGGAAAAGGGAAGGTCTCAAGGAAGCAAAATAAAATGCATTTGCTTTTGGATATGTAGAGTTGAAGAGTAGACATACTGTAAGAGATGTCTATTAGATAGTTAGCAATGGAGGTCAGGAGAGAGTTCGGGTCTGGTTAAGTAGCTGGGATTGTCATCAGAACATTGATGATAACTAATTCTATGGGAGCTTATGTGAGAGGAGAAGAGACTTGATCTAAATGAAAATATAACAAATAAGACGGAGAAAGAGCGGTCCAACTGGAAGGAAGAAATCCAGAATAGAGTAGTAACATGAAAACCAAGAGAGAATAGAATACCAAGGCTGAGGATTATCAATCATGACAAAATGTGTATAGAGGCCAACTAGATTGGTAAAAAGTCATTAGATTTGGAAATTAAGAGATCATTTATAATTTCAGAGAGTGAAGCTCCAATTGAATGATGAGGTCAAAATGCAGGTTCAAGAACTAAAAATACAGTGAGAAGAAAGAAGTCAAGGCAATGATTTTATCTGGCCTCATCAAAGAGTTTAGCCACAGGAGTGGCAAAAATTATAGGAATGACTACTGGGGACAGATAGATCAAGTGAGTGGTATTTGAGAAGGAGAGAGACAGCCGTGTTTTTAGTCATTGATGAAGCAGCAAGTTTACAGGTGGAGATTGAAGATAAATGAAGAGTAGAGTGACAGACTGGGAAATCTGCTGAAGGAGATGGAATGGAATAGGATTATTTGTGCGTGTAGTGTTTTGCTTGGTCAAGGAGAATGGCCACCTCTTCCTTTGACAGAGGAAAAAAGAAAGAGAGTGACAAGCAGGCATCTGGGTAATGTGGACTGGAGAAGAAGGAATTCTGTTAAAATATCTCACTTTTTTCAAGAAAGTTGAGACAAGGTTTTCAGCTGAGAAATAAGGGAAGGGAGCCATGGAAGTTCCAAGTAGAGATGAAAATGGAAAACTACTATGGTGAATGGCTTAGTGAATCAATAAGTTGAGATTATGTAACAGACAATTGTCACAAAATATACTTTAATAAACCTGGGCTCACTCTCCCACAAATACACAGAACATATTGCAGCAATAGATTCAAACAAGAAAAAATTTTATTGAGTCACATGTATAAAATTCACGAGTCCAAAAGCTGCTCAAAACTACTGAAACTAAAAGGCCTGGAAATTAATTCTCTCTTTGTATATTATTCACTAAGTTCCACTTAATTACAACATTACTGTTGCAACAACTGTCCTACTTTGGTTCCATCATCTGCTCCTCTATATAATCATACTTTCAGTTACATGCTCCTTGAAGCTGTATCCTTCTTTGAATGTCCACAGAATAATGTTCAAACTTCTTCCATTAGCATTCAAAACAATGTGCAATCTAGTATCATCCTAACTTTCCATCCTTATCTCAATCTAAATCTTTCCATTTACTCTTTAATCTACTCAAATTTGACTCCTTGCTATCCTTTATATACACACTGAACTTTCTATACCTGACCAAAATGCCCTCCCTTCCCACCTATGCCAATTAAATTCATTCAAAGCCAAAATCAAATTACAGTTCCTTCATAAAACCATATTCAATCTTGTTTTCTGGTAATGCTTGCCTCTACATCATGTATTTTTTTTCCTTTGTGTATCTATGGCATATATTTTGGAGATATCTCTGTAGTGTCTTGTTTTACCATTGGACAATAAAATTCATAAGAATGGGGACCATGGCTCACTGAAAATCTGTATCTATAACAACAGCTAGCCTTTAATAGTCACCAGATTGCATTTTACTTTATTTTTCCATAATAATTTAGATATATTAACTAAATTCACCTTCAAGAAAATCTTGGAACACAGGCGCTCTTCTTATTCCAACTTTGAGATATTGAAACTGATGCTGAGTAAAGTTAAATTGATTTGTGCAAGGTCATACAACTGGTAAGTTTGTGAAGCATTATTTTAACACAGGTCTCCCTGACTCTAAGTCAAGCATTCTTTCCTCTCTGTCCAATACATAGCATGCTGTTGCAGCAACAATAGACACTTAATAGATGATATGTTGCATTATTATTATTTGATTTAAGGTCCCTAAACATTTGTAGGTATCCAGTGTGGCTATCCAGTAGAGGGTGAAGCAATTATAGAAGGTTACAGAGCAGTTGGGAAAAACACTTGCAAGGTGAGAGAACAAAACTGTCATAGCTAATACCAGTGTGTATCCAATGTAAAGAATATAGAGTTCACTGGAAAGCACTTTTAAAGGGTTCAAGTTTAACAATAATAGCCCTCACTTATAGTGCCTTAAGATTGGCAAGACACTTTACATATGCATAGTATTCCACTGGGGGAAGTGAAGTGGTATAAAGGATACAGTGTCAGGCCTAGAGTCAGGAAGACCAGAGTCCAAATGTGAACACAGGCACTAACTGTGTGACCCTGTGCAAATAACTTAACTCTGCCTCAATTTCCTCATCTATGAAATGAGCTGGAAAAGATATAGCGATATGGAAAACTCCTATATCTTGGCCATGAAAACCCCAGAAGGGGCCACAAAGAGTCCAAAATGACTGAAAGAACTGAACAAAAATAATTGTTTATTTTAAATTATTTATATTATTATATTATAATAATATTCATTCAATATGATTATAATACATTCTTGTATTTTATTCATTTATAATTTATTCCATTGTAGTTTCACAAATATCTCATGAGGAAAGTACTCAAGGGATTATCACACCCACTTGTTCAAATGTGGAAACAGCCTCAAAAGATTGATCAATTTATTTATATTCACAATTCTAAAATATATGAGAAGAAATCAAATTGGAGTTTCTTTGGTAAAAGGTGAGCCTACAACACTTTGAACTCAACCTCGGTGGCTCAATATTTTTTGTCTTCCTCGTGTTATTACCATATGTGACACTGAAGAAGTTTGGAATTTGGGGGAATTTAAGGCTCCTCTAAGTTATTTGGTCATTGATTTCATTTTTCTGATAAATATTGAAATTCTGTCATGTAGGGGGAAAATATATGTACATTATAGTCTGTATAATTTCTGGTTAAGGAGTCACTGCCAACTTTCTGAGTAATTGGAATATTTTATCAAGTTTATTAATCAAGGATCAAGCCAAATGAAATAAATTAGTCTAACAGAAAGAAATCCAACCCCATTGGCTTGAGGCATCTCAATAGGAAGGTAAAAATACTGAACATTTTTCTTAACAAATGTGAATATATTTGCATCCTGTATCATAGAATTTCAAAATTTATTCAGAAAACATAAATTCAGATAATTGAAAAAAGTATGTGAATAACTAAAGATTTTACATAAATAATAATTTAAATAAATTATTAAATAATTTAAATAAATATTTGTAAATTTCTACCCTTTTTCAGAAATACTTTAAATATTTGTGTTAATTATATTTAAATATACTATTCATTGATAATTCATTTGCATATTATGAGCATGATGTTCCAAAAGTCACTAATAGATCCTGCCTTGTACCTTTAGGAAAGTAGAAAATCAAAAGCAATAACTTTGAAAATATTTGCCATAATTGTTTCTCAAAGTTTTACTAACTTAGACCTCTTAAAGAAAGACATTCTGGGCAGGAATTAGTTAATTCATACATTTTATAGGATATCCTTTCAAGCAGTGAAGAATCAATGTCAATATTTTCTTAATTATCATGAGATTCAAGGGTTTCTCAAAGATCCATGAATTCTTTTCTTGAAGTTAATCTTACCTGATGCATTCTGAAAGTCTCCTGGAGTGCAAGTGATAAAGAGGAAGTACACACACACACACACACACACACACACACACACACATACAACCAATCATGGAAACAGGTGTGTATGTGTGTAAATATGAATAATGCACATATATACACATATTTTGTCTAAAATCACATATACATAAATATATATGTATGTGTGTGTGTCTCTGTATGTGCATGCATTTCTGTGTGTGTCTATATATGGAAAGAATCCAAGTAAAGATCTTTTATGTAGAAAGCATTCTGCAAAATAGATGATTCCATTTTCTAAGTTGGATAATTTATTTTACAAGGAAAAAAAAGAGAAGAGAAAAGAAAAGAAAAACTCCAAAGCAAAATAATATCATAAAGGATAGGAACCTAGATAACAAAATAATTATCATCCTATTGCTAATTGAACCCAAACTCTTTCAATTTAAGAAACATTTTTAAAATTAATGTTGGTACTGAAATTATGATACATGATTTGCAATGTGATAATTTTAATGGTTTAGGAAAATATTTGTTTTAATATCTGATGTAGTTTATAATTACTAAGAAATCGATGTTGATTAATTAAGATCCATTATTTACTAATATTTTAAATTGAATTCTCCTGTTTCTATTTATTTATTTTTAGTTTTAAACATTCATTTCCTCAAGATTTTGAGTTACATATTTTTTCTCTTCTTTCCCCTACCCCCACCCCAAGATAGTAAGCCTACTGAATAAACCTTCTCCCAATCTGCTCTCTCTTATATCCTCCCCCAAACCTCCCACCAACGATTTTCAAGTAGGATAAGATGGATTTCTATACCCCAGTGGCTGTATATCTTATTTCCCAGTTGCATGTAAAAAAAATTAACATTTGTTTTTAAAACTTTGAGTTCCAGATTCTTTCCCTTCTTCCCTCCTCACCCACACACCCTGAGAAGACAAGCAATTCAATATAGGTTGTATATGTGTAGTTACACAAAATGTTTCCATAACAGTTACATTGTGAAAGACTAACTATATTTCCCTCCATACTATCCCCCCCCCAATTATTCCTTTTTCTCCATTGGCCCTGTCCCTTTTCAAAAGCCTTTGCTTCTAACTATCCTCTTCCCCAATCTGCCCTCCCTTCTATCATACCCCCTCTTATTCCCTTCCCCCGTACTTCCCTGTAGAGTAAGATACCAATTCAGTGTGTGTTATTTGCTCCTTAAGCCAACTTCAAAGAGAGTAAGGTTGACCCATTCCCTTTCACCTTCTCGCTCTTCGCCTTCATTGTAACAGTTTTCTCTTGCCTCTTTTATTAGAGATAATTTACTCTATTCTATCTCTCTCTTTCTTCTTTTCCCAATATATTCCTCTCTCACCTCTTAATTTCATTTTTTAGATATTATCCCTTCCTATTCAACTCATCCTGTCTCCTCTGTCTATTTATACATGAATGCACATATACACACACTCATATATGTATTTATACACACAACTATACATATATGTATGCATACATTTATATGTATATGTATGTATGTGTGTGTATATCCCTTCAACTATCCTCATACTGTGAAATGTCTCATGAGTTACAATTATTGTTTTTCCATCTAGAAATGTAAATAGTTCAACTTTAATAAGCTCCTTATGATTTATTTTTTCCTGTTTACCTCCTTATGCTTCTTTTTCTTTTTGTATTTGAAAGTGAAATTTTCTGTTCAGCTGTTTTTTTTTAAATCAAGAATAATTGAAAGTCATCTATTTCATTGAATGACTATATTTTCCCCTATGCCATTATACTCAGTTTTGCTGGGTAGGTGATTTTTTGTTTTAATCTTAGCTCCTATGACCTCCAGAATGTCATAATCCAAGCCCTTTGATCCCTTAAGATAGAAGCTGCTAGGTCTTGTGTTATCCTGATTATATTCAAATTATTTCCTCTGACAACTTGTAATATTTTCTCCTTAACCTGAGAACTCTAGAATTTGGCTTTGATATTCCTAGGATATTTCTTAGGTGATCAGTGAATTTTTTTTTCAATTTCTATTTTGCCCCCTGGTTTTAGAATATCATGGCAATTTTGATTGAGAATTTCTTGAAGAATGATTTCTAGGTTCTTTTTTTGATCATGGCTTTCAGGAAGTCCAATAATTTTTAAATTATCTCTCCTTTATCTATTTTCCAGGTCCGTGGTTTTCCCAATGAGATATTTCACATTGCCCTCTATTTTTTTTTCATTTGTTTGGCTTCCAAGAAAAATATGAACTGGTTAGAGTGTATAGAAGAGGTTAAGAAGGTCTTTAAAAACCAAATAAGAGAAGTGGAGGAAAAACTGGGAAGAGAAATGAGAATGATACTAGAAAATCATGAAAAGCGAATCAACAAACTGACTGAAGAAAATGAAACCTTAAAAAATAGACTAACTCAATTGGCAAAAGAAACTCAAAAAGCCAATGAGTCGAAGAATGCTTTAAAAAGACAAATTTTCCAGATGGAAAAAGAATCTCAAAACCTCACTGAAGAGAATAATTCCTTCAGATTTAGACTGGAGCAAATGGAAGCTAGTAACTTTTTGAGCAATCAAGATAATATTAAACAGATCCAAAAGAACTAAAAAATAGAAGGCAATGTGAAATATCTCATTGGGAAAACCACTGAACAGGAAAATAGATCCAGGAGAGATCATTTAAAAATTATTGGACTGCTTGAAAGCCATGATCAAAAAAAGAACCTAGAAATTGTCCTTCAAGAAATTCTCAGGGAAAATTGTCCAGATATTTTAGAACCAGAAGGAAAAATAGAAATTGAAAGAATCCAGCTATTGCCTCTTGAAAAAGATCCCCCCAAATAATACTCTTAAGAATATTATAGCCAGTTTCCAGAGTTCCCAGATCAAGGAGAAAATATTACAAGCAGCAAAGAAGAAACAATTTTAATATTATGGAAAAACAATTAGGATAACATAGGATCTGGCAGCTGCCAGATGCCTACATGGAGGGATTGAAGGGCTTGGAATATGATATTCCAGAGGTCAAAGGACCTGGGATTAAAACCAAGAATCACCTAGTAAGGAAAACTGAGGATCATGTTTCAGTGGAAAATATGGTAATTCAATGAAATAGAGGACTTTCAATCATTCTTGATGAAAAAAACAGAGTTGAATAAAAAATTTGACACTCAGAAACAAGAAGCAAGAGAAGCATGAAAAGGTAAACAGGAAAAACTTATCAAAGTTGAACTATTTACATTCCTACATGGAAAAACAATAATTGTAACTTATGAAACTTGCCTCAGTATGGGAATAGTTGAAGGGTATATATAAATATGTGTGTATACGTATGTGAACATACATACATATTTCTATATAGGAGGCTATATGAGCATAGGAATACATATGTGAGTGTGTGTATATATGTGTACAGGTATACATAAACAGAAGGCACAGGAAAAGTTAAATAGGATGGGATGATACTTAAAAGGTGAAATTGAAAGGTGAGATAGGAATATAATGAGAGGAGATGGGGAGAGACAGAATGGGGTAAATTGTCCCATATAGAAGAGGCAAGGGAAAACTCTTCCAACAGAGGGGAAGAATAGGAAGGCAAAAGGGAATGGGTCAACCTTACTCTCATTGAATTTGGCTTAGGGGGGAGATGACATATACACTAAATAGTGTATTTCACCTTACAGGAGAATAGGGGGGAAAGGGATGAGATGACGGATGATGGAGGGGAGGACAGGTTGGTGGTGGTGGGGGGGAGGATATTGGAAGCACACACTTTTAAAAAGGGACAGGGTCAAAGTAGAGAATAGAACAAGTGGGGGACGGGATAGGATGAAGTGTAATATAGTCAATCCTTTACAATATATCTAGGATGGAATTGTTTTGCATTATTACACATGTACAACCTATATTGAAGGGCTTATCTTCCCAGTAAGGGTGGGTTATGAGGGAGGAAAGAAAGAATCTGGAACCCAAAGTTTTAAAATCAAATGTTTAATACATGCAAAAATACACACACACACACACACACACACACACACATATATATATATATTTCTTTTTTACATGCAACAGGGAAATAAGATATACAGACATTGGGGTATAGAAATCCATCTTGCCCTACTGGAAAGTCAGAGCAGGGATGAGGAGGGTATAGGAGAGAGCAAATTGGGGCAGGGGGTATTCAGTGGGATTGCTGCTTTGGAGTGGTGGGTAGGGGAAAGATGGGGAGAAAATTTGTAACTCAAAATCTTGTGGAAATGAATGATGTAATCTAAAAATAAATATAAAATTTACTTTAAAAAAAGGGAAAGGGTTGTGGTGGGCTATTGATATCCCGTCCTCTTACTTACCTATGGTAAGTCTTCGGTCGTCACCCGAGGTTCGCAGGAGTTGTTTATTCAGGCTCAGCTACATCGCGAATGCTCTGAACTTCCGTATCAGGACAACTTATAGGGACACATAGCCAATCATCTTCTACAGCTCTATTCATTACCTTTTAAGGTCATACATCAAGCAAGCAGGCACTAGCCCATATACCATTACTCCCTGGCCCCCAACATCTCCCCCTTTTTGTTTAATCAGGACGTTTGTCCGGTACAGCCTTAAGCGGTGCAGTTGCAATAACCTGAATTTAGCAGACCCTGGCGGCAGTAAGGGAATGCGGGATGTTCTGGCTTGGGTCATCTCCTGATCCCTGAACCTTACCCGTCTCCTCGGTAACCCAACGCCCTCGGGCCCTGTCTTAGGCGGCCGGGTCAGGAGAGGTTGCCCGTCATAGAACGGATCCCGTCTTACTTCAAGGGCGTTACATGTCTTCCATGGAGGCCAGCCATACTTGTGGGTCTGCTCCTTCCTCAATGGCCATAATGGCCTTTTGGGTCAATAGCATGTACCCATGTTGTCGGCATCGCATATTGCAAAGGCACCAGATTACAATCCCTAGTATTATCAAAACAACGCCCAGGGAGGCTCCTAGACCTCCCCAGGTTTGAACAAAGGAGGTCAGGGAATTAAGCCAGGCGACCAGCCCATTAGCCATCGAGGGATCTATACGGGTTGAATTAATGCGAACTATGGCTCTGCGCAGTCGCCCAAGTGTGTCATCAAAATTTGCTGACCAGGAGCCCAACAAAAGAGTTGACAATTGCCGGGATAGATTAGCGGCTTGTGTGAAATTCTCATACACTATGGAGGTAATACAAACTCCTGGCAGCCGTTCCTCACACCCGGCCTGTGCTATTTCCCATAAGATATTAACTTTCTCTTGCACCAAATCAAGGCGCTGGTTAACTAACATTATCCCACCCTTTAATTGGGCATTCACGGTTGCCTGGGTATCTAAGGCCGAAACCACTGCTTGCGTTAAGTTGGAAATGGTGGCAGCAGGCGCTACAGACTGCGTTAAGGAAATTGCAGCTGCTGTAGCGGCGGCGGCGGAGACGGCTATGGTGGCAGCAATTGCCAAAGTAACCCCAAAATCCCGTGGGTTCCTTGTTAAGATGGTTGACGGAGGAGCGTCAATAGGAATCGGCACCCATTGTGGCATGCGTACTGCAACGGCAAGGGGAAACGCAGTGGCGCTCCAGCAGGAAGTGTAGAAACAGGTGTTCTTGGTGCAATTCAGTTCTTCTCCCACATCCGAGGCATTGCTTAATATAAAAAGAAATGGCTGCCAGAGGCACACAGGGGTGGGGGAGAACGAGATGTTCTGTCCTGGATCCGTTATGTTAAAGGTCTTTTCAAATTTATCTGTAATATCCCATGTGCCAGTCGCATTACCAACCATTCCTCCAGATATCATGGAAATAGGAGAAATATCTGTACAACTCCCTCTCACCCCACACAATAACCAAACATCGAAGGGATTGGAAGGTGCACTCGTAGTGGGGTTTTGGTATGTCCAATTATATCCCCGAAAGGTGGAATTAAATTGAGTAGCTATATAGGGTGAAAAGGTGAACCACTGAGATACCGTGAGGGCCCTTTGGGCTTGACAACCGGTCCAAGGGGGTAGTAAAGTCCCTCGACGGCCTTGGCAATATGGAGCCCATTTAGGCTGGCTAGTCTTATTAGCATTGATGTTTACTGGGGCGGCTGGCCAGCGGCCCTGCAGCCAAGTACCATTGCTTCGGTTGTTCCCCCACTGGGGTA
>NW_027186320.1:6498991-6536321 GCF_028583685.1 Petaurus breviceps papuanus
GGTTGTTCCCCCACTGGGGTATATCTAGCCAAACAGCCGCCTGGGGCAAAAGTTTTATGCAGGGGTTACTATAATTCTTGTCATGCTCCGCGATCTGAAAGCATAGGGTCTTTGGCAAAATTATAGTCCTATTTTTGGTCTCTGGGGCCAAAGTTGGATCAAATGGCAGGAAGGGAAGATCCAGGCTCGCATTGGTTGTGAATATGCGAGGGAACACCATGGTATTGTGTTTAACCGGGATCGCATGGGGAAAGGCAGTCAGGATGCCCCATCGGGGTGCTCGTGATCACCAACAGGGAAAGCAGCGCCAGAAGGGTAATCCACTCATGAGCCATCTCGGGTGGAGTTGAGTGTATTGCATAGAGGGCTTTATCAGCTGCATCATTGCCAGAGAATATAGGCCCTTCGGTGGACACATGAGAGCGCACATGCATCACATAGAAGGGATGTGTACGATCACACAAGGCTTTTTGTAACTGAACTAATAAGTCAAGAACTGATGTATTCTTGGAAATATAGGCATCCTCTAGTCTAGGCATCAACTGGGCACAATACAAGCTATCAGTTATTAAGTTAAAAGAAACATCCCTATAAAGCTCTAGGGCTTGTAGAATGGCAAACATTTCATTCTTCTGAGTAGAACTATAAGGGGTAGTATACACCCAGGTGGCTGGGCGTTGAGGATCACATACAACAGCCCGATTCATTTTTGTGGCATCAGTAAACACATTGGGGCCCTCTACAGGTTGTGGGGAAACTATGGATCTGCCTCTGGCTAACTTCAGCTCCGCAAACATCCTAAGAATTGGAGGTGGATTAAGTCTTCCTAAGGGAACCGAAACCAAAAGAGTGGCCCAATTTAAAGATTCCTGGGCCAAAGCATGAACGGTTTCTGAGGGAATATTCATATTAAGCCTATAATCGCAACCAAAAACGGTGCGGCAATGCTCCAATGCTTGTAGACAAAAAAGGGCTAGAGATTCCCACTTATTAGCTAAGGTATTCTTTTGTGTTTTTGGATAGAGCCATTCGAGGCAGCCATGTTCTTGGAAAAGGCATCCCCAGCTTGGGCCCTCATCTGCTAGGACTTGGAAATAAATTGGACAAGCTGGTTTCACCCTCACTAGCCAGGTGTTTGTCCTTTTCATTATTTCCTCTATAGATTGTCGGGCAGATGGAGTCCATTGGCGGGGGGAGGAAAGGTCTGAATCTCCTCTAAGGATCTCATATAAGGGCTGCATTAAGGTTTGTGGGAGTGGCATTGTTGCTCTTAACCACTGAATGGCCCCAATCAATTTCTGAAAATCATTCAAAGTCACATATTTCTCCAAGGCAATAGGGGGCAGCTGCCGAACTACTTTGCCTGGAAAAATCTTATGTCCAAGATATTCATATGGATATTGTTTTTGAACCTTCTCTGGGGCTATCAGGAGGCCTCTATCTTGTAATCTCTGTATAACAACTTGAAGACATTTTTGTACTGCCGTCATGGTTGGGCCTGCAATCAATATATCATCCATATAATGCATAATCATTAATTTTGGAAACTGGCCTCTAATGGGCTCTAAAATGTGTGCCACGTAATATTGGCACAAGGTGGGACTATTGGCCATTCCTTGTGGCAGTACCTTGAATGATATCATTGGCTGGGGGATTGAAAATTGGTTGCAGGCACTGAAAAAGCAAATTTTTCCCGATCTTTGGGGTGCAAAGGAATACTATAAAAGCAATCTTTTATATCTATTACAATCACCTCCCATTCTTGTGGAATGGCAGTAGGGGTAGGCAAGCCAAGCTGCAATGCCCCCATGGGCAATAAGCAGGAATTCACTGCTCTCAAATCTACCAACATCCTCCATTTTCCACTTTTCTTTCTTATCACAAATACAGGAGAATTATATGGGCTAAAGGAGGGTTCTATTCTTCCCTGTTGTAATAACTCCTGAACAATTTCTTTAAGGGCGATGAGCTTTTCTTGAGTTAGGGGCCACTGTTCAACCCAGACAGGGTCTGGGTTAGCCCATGTTAGTTCAGGGGCGTGGCTCATCTCAAAGGTGGCACCAATTAGTTTCCCACTATGCTATCGGGGGTAGCCAGGGACAGGTTAAGTTGACTCAAAATGTCCCACCCCCATAAGGCATAGGGAAGATCAGTGAGGCACAAGGGATAGAAACGGCCCGTCCTCTCCTGAACTGCCCATGTTAAAGCTCTTGCTGCCCGGGGGGCTGCCTTTTTACCCCCGACCCCCATCACTTGTTGATCCAAACTGGTCAAGCTCCATTCAGTCTTCCATTGGCCTTGATTTATAACTGAGCAATCTGCCCCTGTGTCCATGATTCCTGTGAGGGGTATTCCTTCTACTAACACCTCAAGGAAGGGGCGGTCCGTTGTCACAGACCGCACCCAATCCACTCTGCAGGCCTTCCCACTCTCCATAAACGGGGAATCAGACAAGGGCAAAGCCTTTCCTATTGCTTGGTTTCTTTGGATATCAATTGGATATGGGTGAGGGTTGGTCAAAATAATACTAGCTTCTGGACCCTCAGCAACTTGAGTATGGGTAATGAAATCAGTATAACCTTCAGGTCCTGTAATTAAGGCTGGAAATTTGTGAAGGCGGGAGGGTACAGCTAAGGTCTCCCAGGGGGCCATATGATAAGCGGGGTCTCTCTCCGCGGCCCATACCTTCACAGTCTCATATATCATGGGGCCGCTTTTTTATTTTTGAAGGGAGTGCCCCGTGGCCGGACCCCCCTTTTTGCCGTTTCCCTGGTTTTTGTTTCTACAAAACTTCGCAATATGGCCGGGCTTCCCGCAGCAATAGCAGTTGGGCGTGGCCTCACGAGTTGGGGCGCGGCACTGAGCCTTGACATGACCCGGTTTTCCACAATTAAAACAAACTGGTTTCTTACTCGACCCTAAGCTCATCTTTTGCAAAGCGGCCACTAAATTCTCCTCTCTCTGTTCCATAGCGGTCACAAGGGCCTGAATGGAGTCTTCCTTAGGGAGATCCATTAACTTATCTATGATCTCTTCCAGGGGGGCCTCGGGGGGTAAGGTAGCCAGGGCAGCGGAGCCCTTCAGCTGGAGGCCTTCTCTTATCAATTGTTTGATTAGGAGTTCCGTGCCAGGGCCAGTCCCCATTACCCGGGCTACGGTCTCCTGGACTTCATTGACAAAGGAAAGGGGGGACTGTTCGGCTTTCTGTCTAAACCCTACTAGCTTAGCCCCGCCCTTACTTCCCTGTTTGGCTCCTACTTTTTGCCATGCTGCCACGTGGGCTTCTCTCACTGCATCCATCTCATTTTGGCCGTAATTAGCTTGTATGCGGGGCTCTGAGTATATCCCGGCCCGCAGATAAGATCTACGGCATCCTCCGGAGGGTTATATCCTCAGGCTTTTACTAGTTTCCTAGCCTCTCTCCGGGTTTGAGCTTTAAAAGCCAGGTGTAAGGCAGGCTCAAGGCAGGAGGCGGCAACTTCATCAAAATCTGCCGGGGTCCAGGGGGCAATAGCCAGCATGTTACGCAATAATCTCTGCACATATGGGGCAGAAGGGCCATATTTGGTGACTGCTTCCTTAAGCTCTTTTAACATCTTATAGGGAATGGGAGCGTATTGTCATTGTCCAGACAGTGGGTCAGTAATAATGGGGAACATATCCCACTCTTCCCATTCTACCTCTTCTCCCCTCTCAAGTGCATGTTTGAGGCTTTTAGTAACCACTCCCGTAGGTGTGGGGCTTAAGTTATCTATCTGCTTCTTGAAAGTGATCAGGCCTCCGGCAGGGTTGAAGGGAGGAGGACGGCTTCCTTCCGCCCATTCGGCAGCCCAGGCGGCCGCCTCCCATGTAGGGACTTCCTCTTTTTTCCTAGGCGACGCCCTGTAGGCGTCGAAGTCATGCACTTCCTCCTTTCTAATTTTTGCTGCGCCACTGCCTCTTCCTTTCCGGGTTCTTGTTCCCAGTGAACAGCGCGCGGAGCCAGCTCCTTCGCTGTCGCCATCTTCCTCGCCTGCTAATTTTCCTTTCCGGGTTCTTGTTCCCAGCGAACAGCGCGCGGAGCCAGCTCCTTAGCTGTCGCCATCTTCCTCGCCTGCTAATTTCCTCTCTGCCTTTCTCATCTCCTCCCATGGATATTGAGGAGGTCGGCTAGTCGACTCCTCCTCTGACTCCTCACCAGAGGAGCCTGCTAAGGATGTCCCAACTTGAGTACTCACCGGGCAGGACAGGGGCAAGGGTTTTGGGTTGAGTACCGAGTCCACCACTCTATAAACGGTGAAATCAGTTGGGGTTAATGACCCCGGGTTTGTTTCTTCATATGAAGCCATTTGTTGTCCCACCATGGCCCATCTGCCTGCCTGCACCCCCGCATGTTGTATCCAGGGGCAGATGGTCCATATTTTTTCTACAAACTGGCAGCACGTTCTTATTGGTATCTTTACGCCGCCCTTCGCGCATATCTTATAAAGCTGCGCGGCAATAACTCCTTTCTCCTCGGGTAAAATTGTGGGGATACTTATTGCCCCTGCACTCATTGCCCCTCCCATCTTCTCAAAGGTACTCTTTTACTGATGAGGCTGTCTGGAGAGCTAGTTACAGCCCAGACGGTCTTCTCGGACCCTACCCAGGCCCCACGTTGGGCGCCAGTTGTGGTGGGCTATTGATATCCCGTCCTCTTACTTACCCATGGTAAGTCTTCAGTCGTCACCGGCCTCCTAGGAGGAATTACCAGACAGAATACCCGAGGTTCGCAGGAGTTGTTTATTCAGGCTCAGCTACATCGCGAATGCTCTGAACTTCCGTATCAGGACAACTTATAGGGACACATAGCCAATCATCTTCTACAGCTCTATTCATTACCTTTTAAGGTCATACATCAAGCAAGCAGGCACTAGCCCATATACCATTACTCCCTGGCCCCCAACAAAGGGTCAATGGAGAAAATAGAATAAGTGAGGGGGCAGGACAGCATTTAGGGAAATATAGTTAGTCTTTCACAATATAACTATTATGGAAACATTTTGCATAACTACACATGTACAGTCTATATTGAATTGCTTGCCTTCCCATTGCAGGTTTGTGTGAAGGGAAGAAGGTAAAGAATCTGGAAATCAAAGTTTTAAAAGCAAATGTTAAAATTAAAAAAAAAATTCTTTTACATGCAACTGAGAAATAAGATATACAGACACTGGGGTATAGAAATCCATCTTGCCCTACTAAAAAGTAGGGAGTGGGATGGGGGAGGATATGAGAGAACAGTCTGGGGAAAAGGTTATTTTGTAGGCTGGCTATATTGGGGTGGGAGGTAGGGGAAAGACAGAAAAAAAAATTGTGACTCAAAATCTTGTGGAAATGAATGTTAAAAACTATAAATAAATTTTATTTTTTTAAACATAAAAAAAATAAAAGTATTAATTTTTTTGCATGCAGCTGGGAAATAATATATGTAGGCCCTGGGGTATGGAGATCCATCTTGACTTACCAGAAAGTCAGAGAGGCCATGGGGGAAAATATAGGAGAGAGCAATTTGAGGGAGGTGGTATACAGTGAGATCACTGCTTTGGGGTGGTGGGTAGCGGAAAGATGGGGAGAAAGTTTGTAACTCAAAATCTTGTGGAAATGAATGATATACACTAAAAGTAAACATAAAATTAAAAAAACAATCTGGATCTCCTTTTTTAATTGATTGACTTTCTTTTCATAATCTTGTTTTCTTGAATTGTTCTTTTTGTGTTTGATTTTTCCTCACTCTCTCTCATTTGATTTTTTTTTGTTTTTGTTTTTTGTTTTGCTTTTTGGAGGGGGGAGGCAGAGCAGTTGGGGATAAGTGACTTGCCCGAGGTCACACATGGCTAGTAAGTGTTAATTGTCTGAGGTTGGATTTGAACTCAGATCCTCCTGACTCCAGGGTTGGTGCTCTATTTATTGCACCACCTACCCAACCTTCTCATTTGATTTTTAAATATATTTTTAAGTTCTTCTATGAATTCATTTTGGACAGGTGACCATTTAATGTTACCCTTGGGTAGAAGCGAGTTTCTATGCTTCACTACCCTCCTCTTAAGATGAACCCTGTTCTCCATTAGCATAGTAGCTCTCTATTTTTAGATTCTTTCTTGTTTGCCTGTGCAATGGTGGGTGGGGGAAAGCTGTGGATATTATCCCTGGCCCCAGATCTTCTTTCATTTGGACTCTCTGACCTTGATCCCAAACCAAGAGCTTCAGCCTCTGGTAAGTGACCACAGCAAATGGTGTCCCCACCCTACTGCTTCTGCACTCATCAGGCTTAAGCTGGTTGCTTCTCATCCAGTCCCATCTCCACAGCACAGCTTGGTCTGGCATTCCCAGTCAGCTGAGTTTCACTTGATCTTCATAAACTCAGACACCCAACTTTCCTCATTGTTCTTGGGGTTAAACCTTCCTGTGTCTTGGGGCTGAAGCAGGCTCACATCTGAGGTAACCCTAGGGCTTGCAGCTTGTTGGTTAAACTTTACCTTGCCTAGAGGGATTTGCTCTTCACAAGGACCAACCTGGAATTTTTTTTCTAATCTTTGAAAATTTTCAAATCTTCTAAAAATGTCCCAGGATTTCTGTTCTGCCCTATCTCTTATTTATTTTTACCTCTATGTTTGCCCTGCAGCACTGTTTTATCTTTTTTGTGCAGCAAAATCTTGAGAACTGGGAATTTTCTCACCTACTCTGCCATCTTCCTAGAATCCTCTTGGCAAGGGTATTATTGATCAGACTTTCTTGGCCTACTACCTAAAATACTATTTATTGAAAACTCACTGAAATAATTTTGTTATTTAGGGCTTGAACTAAAACTGAAATATTTGTGAAAGATCAGCCGAAAATGACACAATTCAACTAAATTTTACATACTTAAACATACTATTAGTCATAAATATCAAATTATAAATCAATTACTCATTTAGATTTTCAGAAGCTCCAGCTGAGAAAACAAATGAAATTATTGATTTCAAGAAGCATATACAAAAAAAGGACCAAAAGAACAGAAAACTTTTACTTGAAGTGTTGGAAAGAACACACCTTTTACTAAATTCATTTTTTGTCATTTATGGAGACATTATCAATGTTAAATAGAAGTGCCCCAAATATTATCCCTGATAGTTGTCTTGAATATTGGACAATTTTTAGCAGAGTTGGAATCGGTTACTTGTTACTAATACTTAAGCACTTCTTGTTTAACAATACTGCAAAAACACATTTTAAAAAACATAGCAGCCCTTCCCCTGTGGCAAGATACAGTCCTTGATGGTGCCAACGCAAAGAGCCTTCGTCCTGCCCGCTGCTATGGGTACTGTAAAAATAAGCCATACCTGACATCCCATTTCTGCAGGGGAGTTCCTGATGCCAAGATAAGAATCTTTGATCTTGGTAGAAAGAAAGCAAAAGTGGATGAATTTCCATTGTGTGGCCACATGGTGCCAGATGAATACGAACAGCTGTCATCCGAAGCCTTAGAGGCCGCTGGGATCTGTGCCAACAAGTACATGGTGAAGAGTTGTGGCAAGCATGGCTTTCATATTCATGTGTGGCTACATCCTTTTCATGTCATCCACATCAATAAGGTGTTGTCATGTGCTGGAGATGATAGGCTCCAGACTGGCATGTGGGGAGCCTTTGGGAAGCCCCAGGGAACTTTAGCCCATGTAAACATTGGCCAAGTTATCATGTCGATTCGAACCAAGGTCCAGAATAAAGAACATGTGATTGAAACTTTGCGTAGAGCCACGTTCAAGTTCCCTGGCCCCAGAAGATCCACAACTCCAAGAAATGGGGTTTCACCATGTTCAATGCTGATGGATTTGAGGATATGATAGATGAGAATCAACTCATTCCTGATGGCTGTGGAGTTAAGTACATCCCCAGCTGTGGCCCCTTGGACAAATGGTGGCCACTTCACTCCTGAGGGGTGTGTGCTGTGACATATATCCTTACGCAGGCATAAATAAGATAGATAATGCTAAAAAAAAAAAAAACAGATCAAAAAGATGTATTTATTTTATCACCCATTCCTGATGTGTTTGAGAAAACATTAGTGTTTAATGATCATTTTGAATTTTGTAAAGCTCTGTGTACAATGTTATATGCACAAGGGTAATCACTTTTAGTTTTCTAGACTTTGTTAACATAAGGCATGTTTTCTTATAATATGTTATCCCCAAATAAATCACTTAATCTTAAGTTTAAATCCATTTGGGGCAAATGTGGCACAATGAAGAGAAAGAAGACAACTGAATAAAATGAGAAAAAGATAAAAACAAAAGGAATATATTAAAGATTTCCCCCTACTTAAATGAAGCAACAATTAGGACCAGATAGAGAAAACTCTATCATGTAGTAATGAAATAATAAGGAAAATTAACTTTAAACTTATTTTTAAGAGAAAGAGGAAATTGGTTTTGTGAAAAGAATAACATTTATTTCTTTTGAACAAATGGATTAAAAAAAACATTCAGAACTGCACTAAGGGCTGGGAATACAAAAACAAACACGTAAATGAACAAATAGATAGATAGATAGATACATACATACATACATGCATACATACATACATAGATAAATAGATAGAAAGATAGATTCATAGATGATAGATAGATAGATAGATAGATAGATAGATAGATAGATTGATAGATAGATAGATTGATAGATAGATAGATAGATAGATAGATAGATAGATAGATAGATAGATAGATAGATAGATAGATAGATAGACCAGTCTCTTTCCTCAAGAACATGAAACATAGTAGTTAGGGTATAGGGGATTAAATTGATGCACCCTCTCCAAAAGAATGATAAAGTTAATTTGATGATTAATAATCATTCTTGAACCACAGGGAATGTAAGAAAAGGATGATGTGGAAGAGGTGACTGGAAAGGAAGCAGTGAAATGAAGCACAGACAGTCACCAATCTGCAATGTAAGGCTCTTGGGCCAAATTTCCTCTGAAGCATGGTCTCTTAAGGTTGGTGAGGACTCTGTGAGGAAAAGTTCAGTACTGAGGAAAGCATTTCAAAACTGTCTATTTGTCTGGGGTGGCCAGGTGGCTCAGTGAGTAAGAGCACTGGCCCCAGTGTTGGGATGACCTGAGGATAGAATCTGGGCTCAGATATTTAGCACCACACTGAGAAATAAATGACCGTGTAACCTTGAGCAAGTTACTTAACCCCAATTGCTTAAACAAACAAACAAAATAAAACTGTCCATTTGGAATTCATCTAGCATAAAATAAATAAATAAATAGTGAATTGTCTCAGGTTTTAAGAAACCATTACTGGAATATTGAAACCCTATAGTGTTTGCTTCTATTTCATAGTTTTTGTGGTGAATGAAGCCTTTCTGATTTCCACAAAAAGTAAAGTAATGTTACCTTAATAATCACATATATCTATAAACATGTTTATATGTATATAACTTATACTTCTCCTTATATTGATGATGAAATGATGTATTAATTTTTGCATTATCTTATGTAAAATGAACTATTTCCTTCTATGAAAACTCACAATATTGTGAGTTGTACAATTGAGGAGAAAATAAGTTCCAATTACATCTTGAAAAATTAAAGTAACTGTTTCAACTGGTATTTAATGCTTTCTCCTGGGTGATGGGGACCAATCTTGCTTATTGTCTCTCTGACTCACTGTCACAAATTTATTTGTCTGTATGTTATGGTAATGGGAATCTGAAGATCTTCCCTGCCTGTTTGCCCCTTGACAGGCTTGGGTGAATCTGAGAACATTCCCTCATTTGAAAATGTACTCTGTCCCCTAATAGGCTGAATGTGGTCACATGAAGCCTGTGGTGGGAGATTTGTTTTTCAGGAACACCCACATCTCACTACTTTGTGATTGGACAGTGGGTCAAGAGGGCTGTGACATTCTCTGAGCCAGGAGAAGGCTATACATACCCTGATGTGAGGTTTTGCCTTGGGGCTCACTTTGGGAAGAGTTGTGTGATTTGGCCAGATGAGACTGTGGGCAGTGGTTGAGTCCCCTGGCTTTGAAAACCCAGATGTTTGTCCCTCCCTCTATGGTAACTAACTATGTATGGATGTAATGGTCAGACAGCTGGAAGCCCTGTCTGCTAAATTGTGTTATTTTCTGTGGTAATTTCTGTTTGTATTCTCTGAAGTTCAGGGTTCTGACATTTTCCCCTGAACTAGGGAAATGATATGTTTTTGATTAAAGTAAGATTGCTAACCCATTTTGAGTTGCTTTCCTTTAGAAAAGCAAATCTAAGATCCTGTGCTAGCAGCCATCCTGGGTATGCTAGGATGCTTGCTGTTACACTATAAAATATTACATACAAACCTAGGTGTATTTATACTGATATACATGCAATTAAAGAATTCTATGTACAAAATCAACCTAATAATAAGCAAGCCAGGCTACATTTTATTTTAAAATATAGCTTAAAATCAATTTATTTTTTTTAAAAAGTAATAACTCTTTTAGTGTAAAAAGAATGAGATAAAAAACTCCAAAGTTGTTGTTTTTTTATTAATTGAAATAGTGTGTTAAAAATAATTTAAAACCTTAAATTGCCCTAAATATTATGAAATAACTTAGTTTTACTTCCATGGTTTTGCAATCTTACTGGTAGACAAGTAACTATGAAAAGCCCAACTTCCCCATTCCCTCTAATCTTGTGTAAATACTATCCATGTTCTCACAACAAAAATTCCATGGGGGCTGCATCCAAAATGCTGATCTGTCCACTTGATTTTTTTACATCACATGAAATCCAGTAGAATGCATGGATTGTCCATATGAAATTGAATCTTTTCACACACGCCTAGCCACTTTGGAATTAAAACTAACAAAATAAATCATTTTTTAAAATAAGTATTTTTCAGTTACCAAAGCACTTTTCTGCCCAGTTCAGTAGGCCCCAAAGGTCAATTCGCAGAAAGCCTGGCCTACTTACAAATATTCAAGTGTCTATCTATAGGCATGAATATACATTGGTATTATTAGTTATTCATTCATTGCCCTTTGAGTCTCATCCCCATTCCCTTTAACTCTTTTGTCCAAAATAGTCCTCATTAGTATGTATGCTCTTTGACAGCAGGGTGCATCTTGATCATTTTTGTATCCTCAATACTTAGCATAGCATATATCAAAGTTAAGAAATACTTTTTGTTTCATTGTTGACAAATACTTTTTTCTTAAATTCTTACTGGGGATAGAATACTTTGTGAGATGAGGGTGGAGATTCAAAGTTTATATAAGGCATAGTACTTGCCCTTACAGATATCATAGTCCTTTAGAGCACGACACAGAAAATAATAAAACTATTATAAGCAATATCACTTGAAAATGTAATCAATATATTGTTAAGAGAAAGTGATTCCTTATAAATTTAAGTGGGTGACTGTAGTACAAACTGGTGGATATCATGAAACCTTTCACAGAAGAAGTAGAATTAAATTTGGGCTAAGAAGTGAATGGGAATTTAGTAAAGTGTATACGTGTGTGTGTCTGTGTCTCTGTATGTGTTTGTGTTTAAAGAAGGGATATTCCAAGTAAGAAATCAGCCTGATACGTGGTAACTGAAATTATTAAAGTATGTGTCAGCTTTAAATTGCTTAACTGAATAGCTCATATCTACTAAGGTATATATTGTATAAAATTGTAACAATCTACTGCATCCAAGAAACAACAAGGCATATAGAAAAAAAAAAAGAAACATTACTTTCCTTCTTTCTTATGAACTTGTTTTCATCCTGCTTTATCAAAAACAATGTAGCTGTCATGGAAAGCTATCAATCAGATGTAAGCTTGGAACTTCAAATAGGCTTCCCTAAGCTCAGAATGACATTTGACAAGTACATAAACTGCTCAACTGCAGTAAGACCTGCACTTAACTGCTGCAGAGAGTCTTGTCATCAGTCTACTTGTTCACTGCTATAATGGAATACATGAGGATTAGAGGAATGGCATCTTTTGAAGTAACTATACTTTAAGAGTTTCAGCCATTTAAAAAGGTGAGCTCTGTTACATTAGAAAAAAAGCAATAAAATGGATCTTATATGAATCACGAAACCTGTTCTGTGAGTAATGTCCTCAGGATGAGAGCTACATATTTCATTATTTTCTCCTATCTCTTCTTTCCCTTTGATGTCTGACAAAACCTTACTGTGGTGTCCTTTAAAATAGTTAGAAGGAGTCAGAAGCAAGAAAAATATATATCAAAGAAATATCTATATCTTTGGGAGGACAAAGAAGGAAATAAGCATTTATTAATTACATACTATGTGCCTTTACCAATATTACCTTTTTTTCCCTTCACAACAACCCCATGAGATCTATACTATTATTATCTACATTTTACAGATCTGAGACTGAATTTGTACTCAAGTCTTCCTGTCTCCAGGTCCAGTGCTCTCTCCACTATGCCAACTAACTGGCATTGATAATTTAACAATCTTGAATTTCCAAATGACTGGAAGGATGCTGAAAAAATACCCCAGATCCACTAATGTTTTGAAATAGAGACAGATTAGGAAAGATTACTTCTTCACATACATATTACAGATATGATTCCAGGCCAAGGGAAAAAAGGCCCATTATTGAAGTAGTTCACATGATAAAGGATGATTTCAGTGATCTACCTACATGAGTTCACAATGCAAAAGGAGCCCTCAATTGTTCAAAATATACTACCAAAGGAAAGACTTTTTTTTTTGTTCAGCCAAGTAGCAGTTTATTGTATAGCCATTGGAAACAGGCAGAGTTCCTAGAGAATCTGAAACTTGATGGGGGTGAGACTAATACTTTATACAAAAAAAGGACAGTGAAAAGATCTGGATGAAATTAAGGTAAGTAGCCTGGGGTGTGCCAAGAGGACACTGAAAAAAAACTGTCAAATAAGCTCATTTAGTTATATAAGTGGGCTTTGTTGTCCCAGATGCCTTGGGCAAAGGTGCCAGTGGTCTGTGCTACTGAAATGTATGAGAAAATTCAGAGCCCAGGTCCCATCAGCACATCATTCCCACCTCAAAGAAAAGGCATCCAGAATCTTTGGGGTAAGGGGTGAAGGTCTCATCTTCTGAAATGTTTCCTGATGACAAGGCCTTTAAAGCCAACCCTAATTTGAAGGGAGGAGGTTGACTGGAACTGACCATAGGCTGCATCCAGGGGATGATGAGTGGACAAAGGCAGGTACTCACTGTTTACTACCAACTGTAGGTGAATGGCCCATATTCTAGAAGACAAATATCTGACAAGTAAGTTCAATACATAGGGCCCAAATATAGGGAGAATTTAAAAGTGATATCACTTTTAGAGGAAAACATAAAGAAAGCAAAAGCCTGATTGGAATAGTTCACATTTGACATACAGGATTATCTGATCTTGTTACCTTCTCAAAAGTTTCCACTCTTATTCCAATTCCTTTAGGAGGATCAGATGCTATTGGGAAGTAGCAACTCTTTTGCAGGTAGAATTGTTCTACACCTTGGTTCAACAGTTACACAAATGAATTTGCCAGAAACTAACTTTTGCTCCAATTATAACAAAAGACTTGGGAGGATACTTAAGTAATGACTAGACCAAACATGCATTTTTCTATAGGTTATCTCCCTCTAAGAAAATTGATTGCACTGAAATTCTCTTCCCCAAACCAAACAAAAGATGTTTCTGATTTTATTTCAGTAATTGATAGCAATATTGAGTTACTAAAATGTTTAAGATATAGAAAGGAATATAATTTTAGCCTGAATAGCTCAGATCTTAAACACATATTTTATTATCCAAGCCATAGTATATGAGATAAAAATCCCCATGACTATATAGACAAGAAGATGATAAACCTGAGTACTAATATATCCAATTGTTTGGGATGTGGAATGACTATGCATTCAGGTAAAAATAAAAAAGCAAGATCTCACATATTCGCGTTGTGCTCATATCTTTTACTGACCATTTGCTCTCATTAGAGAAATTTGCTATAAAAGGATAAAACAGGGACATGATTCATCAATTCCATCACATTGCCAGACTCAGGAATAGCTAGGTGTATAGCATTCCTTTTCAAAGGAACACAATAAGGAAACTGAGCCAGCAAGATCTCATCTGATGCTACAGCTAAAATTGTCTTCTCAGATTTTCCAGATACAAACCTCCACCTGTTCCTCCACTTCATTCTTTCTGAGTGTGGCGTGCCTATGCCTCTCCAAAACTAGATTTGATGTGTTATTCTGAAGTTATTTTGCAGGGGTAATTTGAAAGATTTAAAAGAGGAAGCTCTTCATACTCTGTCACCTTGGCTCCACCACTAGAATAACATTCTTATCCCATTGCTATTATCATATCCCTCTTATGCTAAAAATGAAATAATAATAATGATAATGATGATGATGATGATGATGATGATGATGATAACAAATTTAGGCTAAAAAGGCCAGGCTTCTTGATATTGCATAGGTTTCTATGGTCTTGCATACATAAGCTCTATGAGGCTTCTCACATCACTTCCTTACATATACTCTGTTATAGCTAAAGTGACTACTCATTTTTCCATGAGCAATGAGGGTAGTATTGTGGAAATATCACTGACTGCAATAGCAAGCACTGTAGCATACCCAGGATGGCTATTAGCACAGATTCTTTGATCTGCTTTTCTAAAGGAAAGCAATTCAAAAGGGGTTAACAATCTTACTTTAAGCAAACATATATATCACTCATTTAGTTCAGGAGAAAAGTCAACACCCTGAACTTCAGAAAATACAATTAGAAATTATAAGCAGACAAAAAATACAGACAGAGAAAATAACACAAATCAACCAATCAACAGTCAGGGCTTCTAGATGTCTGACCATTATATACACACATAGCTAGTTAGCAGAGAGAGAAGCACAAACATCTGGGATTTCAAAGTCAGTGGGCTCAAAAGCCAGAGTCTCATCTGACCAAATCACACAACTCTTCCCATAAGTGAGACCAAAGCAAAACCACTCGTCAGAGTATATATACCCTTCTTCAGGGTCAGAGGGCATCATAACCTTCATGATCCACTGCTGAATTACAAAGTAACACAAGGTGAGGTCCTTCCTGAAAAAAAAGCATCCCCTAAGCAAGTTTCTGATGTTGCTCTCTAAGTGAGTCCCATTAAAGCGCAGGGAAGATCTTCAAATCCCCTTACCATTACAGTGGCTAAAAAGGAGAAGTTCTTGATTCTGTTCCTAAATCTAATGCCAGTCAAATTCATAACCTTGGAAATACTGATTTTCCTGGACTTCAAGTTACTTACCTTCAGAGGTATGCTGTAACTAGCTCAATCCAAATTTACAGGGTTGATTATTAAGTTTTCATTGTGAGAAATATTCCTCAGAAACTGGTTATCTACAAAGCAGTGCTGAATTCATTATTTTGTTATTTCTTTAGGCTTTAATACAGTTATGGAGAAAATGTTACTAATGCTGATGAAATTAAAATGTGTGGCATATATGCCACCTCCAAATCCAATTATTAAATATTTACCAGTGTATCTCTACAAATTTTTAATGTGGACAGGAATGTTAATCAAGAGACAATTTAATACTTTCATCCTTCATAATGAGAACATATAATATAAGATATACATAACAGAGACAATATGGTATTAAAGTTCTACCCTTTTCAGAATTGAAATAGTTACATTTGTACTTTGTGATGAGTCTTCTATTTTTAAATATTCAAGGAACTTTTATTTTAACCATGTGAGATCTCATCAAGGGACAAGATAGAGCTGAATTGGTTCAGTAAGAGGATAAATTTGGGAGAAAATGAAGAGAGTGGCTACTTGAGTTGTGATCTACTCAGAAAGAACTGTTTATTCCAGGGATTAAAGGGCTGTGTGTGGAAGAAGGTTAGAGTTTGTTTAGGGAATGTAGAAGGAGGGGTAAAAACTAGTCTATTGTGGTTAGATAAGGGGATTTCAGAATTCATAAGCATAGAAATAGTGCTTTTATGGGTGTTGTCAAAATAAAATATATGACTGTCTTTGTGTGTGGCTAAGATGAGGGGTGAAGAAACAAGTCTTGGGAAGTGAATGGAATGTAGAACTAAGAAGTAAGGGTATATGAAGTAGTGTCAATACATATTTTGAAGTTCCTAATATGAGGGCAGAAGTTGAGGAGGATAGAAAGATGGTGAGTCAGGTTCTGATGTCGTTGAGTAAGAAAGAGGGGTGTGCTAGAGATATATAGACAGTAGTTGCCAGGATTTTAATTGGGTAGAATATACGGATAGTTTAGCCTTTGAAGGAGGACGTGCTACTGTATAGTGTGGGGTGGTGGAGGGAGAAGAACCTATAAACACAATTGAAGAGTAAGGAACATTCCAACTTTCCTGCCTTGATCAATGAGCCAAGGAGAATGAGTGAACATGCATCCTTTATTAGAAAGAGTGGCCAAGGAGGCTTTACCATCACTGAAAACTCAATTTTCAGTGATTTTTAGAAGACAGAAGGAGTGGGAGAGAAAAAAATATTAAAAATAAGACAATTTTCTTGCTTATGGAATATTCATTCCAGAAGGTGCAGTGGAAGGTGATGGAATTTTATTGGGATTTTGGAAAGGGTCGGTTCAGGGTATTAGGAATAGAGAATAGAGGAAGTTGGGTGGGTATGGATGATGACCTACATAATTCAGAATCACTGGAATATGTGAGCTTTGTTATTCTGCAAAAGTCACTTAATCTCTATTTGCCTCAACTGTAAAGTGAGAATAACAACATTCACCTCCTAGGGCTGTTGTTTGAATTGTGAGATATTCGGTTTAAAAAAAGGCCTTTAGTGTTGTGCCTGGCACATAGAAGCCACTATTATAAATGGTGATTCTCTTTCTTTCTTTCCTCAATATTAAACAGAAACTGCTCTGTCTAAAGTTTCCAATCAACTTAACATGTCCAAAACTGAACTCATTATCTTTCCTCCTAACCCTTCAGTGCTTCCAAACATCTCTAACAGAGTGAATGGCACCCATGATTCTCCCAATGTTCTAGGTTCACTAATTAAATGTCATTCCCAACTCCTCACTATCTCTTACATTCCCCTCACCCTTTTCCAAAACATTGCCAAGGTCTGTCAATTTCACAAATTTCAAATATGCCCCATTTTCTCCTATGATACTGCCACTACCCTGGTATGGGATTTCATCATTTCATATTTAAGCTATTTCAAAAGCTTACAGATAGGCCCAATGTCTGTTCCCACTCCAGTCCATCATCTATTCAGGTGACAAAGAGATTTTCTTAAAGTGCTGATCTAACAATATCATCCTCATATTCAATTAATTTTAATGGCTCCTTATCACCTCCAGGATCAAATATAAAATCCTCTGCTTGGTGTTAAAAGCCTTTAATAACCTACCACCTCTACCTCATACACACACACACACACACACACACACACTCTTCCAATTTTCTTACCCTATATTTTCAAAATTACTTGTTATCATGTATTCTCCATTCCAGAGTCACTGGCCTCCTCTTCCAAAAACAGACACCATATCCCTTGTTTCCTCATATTTTCTCTGACTATCCCCCATTTCTGGAAAGCTCTCTCTCCTTAACTCTGTATTTTTACCATTTGGGCTTCCTTTAAATCTCAGCTACAATTCCATATTTTACAGGAATTATTTTCTAATCCTCCTTAATTATAATATCTTCCATATTTTAATTATTTCCTGTATTTCCTAGAAATAGTTTGTACACAATTTTTGCATGTTTTTTTTCTCTCTAATAGATTGTAAGCTCCTAGAAGACAAAGACTGTCTTTTGCCTTTCTCAGTGTTTTCAGAGTTCAGCACAGTACCAATGGAGAACTGAGGATTTTTGACTAATAAAAGGAAAAAAAAGGCTAAAGTTATGCAAAGTTTCAATTCATTAGGGCAGAGATAGATGGAAATTACCCATGCCTACACTCATCCAAACATATATGTCAATAAGTAAATCAATAGTCATCCATTAAGTGCCTTCTAGTGCCAAGTACTCTCCTTAGAAGTGAATGTTTTGTTGTTCAGTTCTTTTAGTCATATCTGATTCTTTGTGACTCTATTGACCTTTTCTTGGCAAAGATATCAGAATGGTTTGTCATTTTCATTTCAAGTTCATATTATTTAGTGGGAACTAAGGCAAACATGGTATAATGATTTGCCCAGGGTCATATAACTAGTAAGTATGTGTAATGGTAATGGGATTTGAAGATGTTTCATGTCCATAGAACTTGCTAACATAGAAAGAAGGGGTGGGGCAGGAAGGAGCTGGAGCCCAATTGAAGCACGGTGACTGGAACCAGTGACAGAAGCTCGATCTTCTTTTTTTGAGCCAACCAGAACTTCTGCTAAGGACTCCTGCTGAGGACTGCTGGAGACAGGAACTGCAGGGGACTGGGGCTGGTGGGAGCAAGCTGCATCGAGGTTGAGCAGTTACTGTGAATGAGGAGAGGAAGATCTTTGCCTGAGGTAGCCTGTTTTGTTTTGAAGGTTTGAGAATGTTAGTGTTTACTGCATTAACTATATATGCCAACTCTGTAGCTGCTGTGATGGCTTTGAGACTCAGTTTTCTGAAATTGAAATAAATGTTCTAGCTATGTCCCCCATGTAGAGAACCTGTTATATTTAGTGATTAATAACCATATCAACATCTTTATAGTTACCATAGGCATTGTGAATACTGCATTGTTGATATCGTATGTGAAGTCAGATTTGAACTCAGGAAGATGAGTATTCCTGAAGGTGTTTTCCAGATAGCCATTTCCTGTTGGATGGTTTTGTGTATGCCCCAAATCTAAAATATTATGCGGTCACTCAGAATGACTCTGCAACAGTAACTGACTTTGCACAATATAAAGTCTGTCTTATATTTGCTATACACTGCTACCTTGAGTAACTGTAGGATGAGGTACATAAGGTGTTCAAGGAGGGCTAGCACCTCCAGGGTGACACCTTGGTGAGTCCTTTTCAGGGCTATTCCTCTACATTTGGTGCCTTTTGTGCCCTAAGCTCTCACCTGTGACTCCAAGAAGCTGCTGCATGTGCAGTAGTAATAGCCTAAACATCTTAGAAGATTAGCTAAACCAGGTTGAGGGTAAATAACAGGCCTCAAAGTCATTGGTAAGTTATGGAGGGGTCTTCCTCAAGCATATGAAGATTTATCCCAGAAAAATGGTCAGATAAGAACAATTTGTTCCCATGGCTATGAAGAAGACTGATGAAGGCATTGTAGAGAGCTTAGAATATTGGTCAGACATCAAAGATACCAAACACATCTACTGCATCCTGGCCCATCACGACTTGACTTTTGTCTTTGCCACTGGACTTTTATGACTCTGGAATACAGATTAAGTCTGATGAATTTATGGAATTCTGCCTCAATTATATACAAGATATTATCACATTGTATCCTTGGTTCTATTCTGAAACTAAGTACAAACAACAACAGCAATTTGAGGACAGTGACTGGACTTATGATTTGATAACTAGCAGAAGCTCTTGGGTGAAGAAGCTCCCCTTATGATAACAGATCAACACTTTCTATTGAAACTTAGCAATTTTTGCCTAGAGCACTGAGAAGTTAAATAATTTAATTTGGATCATACAGTCAATATGTGTTATAAGAGGGATGTGGGAGGCAGAGTTAAGTTGACAGAGTAAAGGCAGGGACTTCCCTGAGCTGTCCGCCAAACCCCTTTAAAATTATTCCAAACAAGTTCAAGAGTATCAGAACACGCAAAAAAGATGCAGTGAAATAAATTATCAGTTAAAGAAAACATAAATGGTCTATAGGAAAGTTCTGTCACACAAGGATGAGAGAGAAGTGCAATTCAATGCAGGCTGCATCAGGGCAGACCAGGGCCCAGAAAGACAGCAGGCCTCAGGACCACTGAATTAGTGGCAGTAGTGGTAGCTTCCAGAACTCTCAGCACATAGACGTCAAAGACAATTTAGAAGGGCAGCAGGAAAGATCTGTCACACCTGAGTGAGAGTGGAGCACACAGTCCAGCACAGGCTGTACCAGCAGAGCCCAAGACATGACAAACCAGGAGCAGTTCCTGGAAGTTACTGAAACAGTAGTGGCAGCAGCAATAGCAGTGGCTGCTTCCAGAGCTCTCAGCCAACAAAAGGAAATGGATTTGAACAACTGGTCAGAAAGAGATTACAGGAGTCTTTCTGCTAATACTGAGACAGGACTCTACTTCTTAGCTCATACTCAGACACAAGTTACAGTTCTGGGTGGTAGTCTGACAGTGATGAGGAACGCTATCAGAGAAGAGCTTGTGCCCACAGTGGAGGGAGAAGGAACCCTCCTCACAGTTCCAGGGCAGAAAAGAATGCTTGTGGTCACTCACAGAGAAGAGTAGAGACCAGGAGAGGAGTAAACACTTCTCCTTAGATCATACCATTTTGGAAGAACTGAAAACTTATAAGTCTCTAGAAGTATCTTTAAAAACAACTGCACAAAACCCCTGAGGCTTGGGATAGTACATTTTCCACCCTGGAAGCAGAGCCCTACTTTAACAAAGAGTTAAAATTCAAGTAATAGACTTGGGATATGAGCAAACAACAGGAAAAAAAAATCTCTGAGTATAGAGTTATTATTGTGACAAGGAAGATTAGAACATACATACTCAGAATAAGACAAAGTCAAAGCTCCTATATCCAAAACCTCCAAGAAAAATATGAATTGATCTCAGACCATGGAAGAGCTCAAAAAAATAAATTTGAAAATCAAATAACAGAGCTAAAGGGAAAACTGAGTCGAGAAATGAGAATGATGAAAGAAAATCATAAAACAATGAGTCAAGAGCTTGTTAAAGGAAATGGGGGGGAGGAAGAGAGAGGGAGAGAAATACTGAAGAAAGTAACACCTTAAATTACTCTACTATAAATGGAAAAAAGATCCAAAAATCAAATGAGGATAAGAACGCCTTAGAAAGCAGTACTGGTCAAATGGAAAAGGAGGTCAAAAACTTGTTCAATAAAACAATTCCTTAAAAAGTAGAATGAAATAAATGAAATTAATGACTTCATGAGAAATCAAGAAACAATAAAAGAAAACCAAAAGAATGTAAAAATAGAAGACAAAGTGAAATTGTCTCATTGGGAAAACAAACAAACAACTTTCCTGAAAAATTCATCCTGGAGAGACAATTTTAAAATTATTGAACTATCTGAAAACCATGATCTATCAAAGATCTTAGAATCATCTTTTAAGACATTATTAGGAAATACTGCCCTGATATTCTAGAAACAGTAGGTAAAATGGAAATTGAAATAATTCATTAATAACCTTCTGAAAGACCCCAAAATGTATACTGCCAGGAATATTGTAACCGAATTACAGAGTTCCCAGGTCAAGGAGAAAATATTGCAAGGAGACAGAAAGAAAAAAAAATCAAATAACATGGTGCCAAAATGAGGATAACACAAGATTTAGCAGTTTTTACATTAAAGTGTTGTAGGGCTTAGAATATGATATTTGAGAGGGCAAAGGAATTAGAGTTATAATCAAGAATCACCTACCCAGAAAAACTGATTATAATCCTTCAGAAAAGAAAATGAATATTCAATGAGATAGAAAACTTTCAAACAATCTTGATCAAAAGAGCAGAGCAGAATAGAAAATTTGACTTTCAAACACAAGACTCAGGAGAAGAATAAAAAGGTAAACAGCAAAGGGAAATCAAAAGGCACTTAATAAGGTTAAACTTTCTATTACTACATAGGAAGATGATATTTGTTACTCATAAGACCTTTCTTATCATTAAAGTAGTTTAAAAAAAGTATATATAGACAGAGGGCACAAGTGTGAGTTGAATATGAAGGGATTACATGTAAAAAATAAAATTAAAGGGGTGCAAGGAATGTACTAAGAGAAAGAGAAAGGGGGAGGTAGAATGGGATAAACTGTCTCACATAAAAAAGTCAAGAAGAAGCTGTTACAGTGGAGGGAAAGAGGAGGATAATGAGGCGGAGTAAATAAACCTTACTTGCAATCAGAATTGTCTCCAACAGGCAATAACACACACATTCAATTGGGTCTAGAAATCTATCTTACCATACAGGAAAGTAGGAGGTGAAGGGGATAAAAGATGGGAAGGGGTGATAGAAGGGAGAGCAGATTGGGGGAGGGGTAGTCAGAAATAAAACACTTTTCAGGAGGCACAGGAAGAAAGGGGAGAGAGAGAGAAAAAGAGAAAGAGAGAGAGACAGAGATGGAGAGAGAGAGAGACAGAGAGAAACAAAGAGATGGAGAGAGAGACACACAGAGAACAGAAAAAAAGGAGAATAGCATGGAGAAAAATACAGTCAGCAATAACAACTATGAAAAAATTGTTTCAAGTTTCTCTGATAAAGGTCTCATTTCTCAAACATATGGAGAACTACTGAATTAAATTTAAAAAATAAGTCATTCCCCAATTGATAAATTATTAAAAGATATGATGACTTTTCAGATGAAGTAATCAAAGCTCTCTAAAGTCATATGAAAAAATACTTTAACTCACTATAATTTAGTGAAATGCAAATGAAACCAAATCTATGATACCACTTCAGACTTATTAGATTGTTTAATATGACAGAAAAGGTAAATGACAAATGATAAGCAGAGGAAAATTATAAATGGTGGAGAAGATGTGGGAAAATTAGAACACTAATGCAATATTGGTGGGGTTGTGAACTAATCCTAACATTTTGGAGAGCTATTTGGAACTATGGCCAAAGGTCTATAAAAACATGCATACCTGTTGACCCACTTCTAATGCTGCATCCCAAAGAGATCATATGAAGGGGAAAAGGATTCACACATACAAAAACTATTTATAGCAGCCCTTTGTGTTGCTGCCAAGAATTGGAAATTGAAGGGATGCCCATCAACTGGGGAATGGCTGAACAAGTTGTGGCATGTGAATGCAATTTAATACTATTGTGCTTTAAGAACGGATGAGCAGGCAGACTTCAGAAAAACCTGGAAAGACTTGTATGAACTTATGCTGAGTGAGAGAAGCAGAACACGGAGAACATTTTACACAGTTATAGCCACATTGTGCTATGACTAACTTTGATAGACTTGACTCTTCTCAGCAATGCAAGGTTCTAAGACAAGACCAAAATATTCATGATGGAAAATGCTGTCTACATCCAGAGAAAGAATTATAGAGTATGAATGGAGATCAAAGCATACTATTTGCTCTCTATCTTTTTGTTTTGTTTCTTCTTTCTCATGGCTCATTCTACTGGTTATAGTCATTCTTTAAAACATGAATAATGTGAAAATATATTTAATGTGAGTTTATATGAGGCCTATATCAGATTGCACACTGTCTTGGGGAGGGAGAAGAAGAAGGAGGCAGAGAAAATTTAAAACTCAAAAGTATGTGGACCTGAATGTGGTAAACTAAAAAATATAAAAAAGGAAAAAGAAATGAACAGGATTATATCAGAAGAACCTGGAAAGAATTCTTTGGCTGATATAAAGTCAAATGTACTGTGTGTAAAGTAAGAGCAATATTTTAAGATGATAGCTTTGAATGACTTAGCTATTCTCAGCAATAACAGCAATCGAAGACAAATCTGAAGGACTGATGATGAAAAATGCCATCCATCTCCAGAGAAAGAACTGATGGTGTCTGAATACAGATATTTTTCTTGAGGTTTTTGTCCATGTTTTCTTTCACAACATGACATGATGATTATGCATATATTTTGTGTGACTATACATGTATAACCTCTATCAAACCAATTGCTGTCTCAGTTGTGGGTGTATTTGGAGGGGGGGAGGGGGGAAGGAAAGGAGGAAATTTGAAACTTAAAGTTTTAAAAACAAATGTTAAAAATTGTTTTTGCATGTAACTGAGGAAAAAATGAAACACTAAAAAAGAGGGATTTTAATTTAGGTTAATTAGGCTTCAAGACTTTTTCTTTAACCATTATGTAACATTACTTCTTTATATGGGACCCTGGTACCCTTAATGTCTGTGAAGATGTTGGTATGATATAGTCAAAACAAAATATTACATTTCTCAGAGAGAACTATTTGAAAACACAATGAGCAAAGGAAATAGAATTTGGGGGACTGTCCCAAAGATTAAAGTTACTTTGTATAAAGGTACAACTTAAGATGGCTTACATCGTTTATTTAGGATGCAGTAAAAAGTGCACTAATTTTTAAGTCAGCAGGTATGAGTTTGAATTTTTGGTGTGACATTTACTAAAAGTATAATCCTTGGTAAGTCACTTTACCTCCAATAGTAATGCTATATACTGGCAACTGTTGCAAAGAACACAATCTGTAAAATTTGTAGCCTCATATAAATATGTTGTTACATTTAATATCATTAATATCAGGAAAGAACTTATTTGTAGGACTTCTAATTCATCACTCAAAAATATACAAGCTGTTATTTTGAATGCCCATATAAATATTTTACCCTTAGTTATACCGCTTTTTTTCATGAGATTCATCTTCATTAATGACTACTTATTGAATTTAGAAATCTTTACTAAGGACTACATGGGCTTTCGCACAGACCAACTTGTAGACTATAATTTCCTCCCACTTTTTTTTCATGAAAAAATGCTGGTGGGCTTCCATCTCCTCCAATTCATATAAAAATAACTCTAGACAAACTTTGGAGCTACATAACCCACAAAATACTACAGAGAAGATAACCTCCTACTGAGGACAGCACAGCAGGATGGCAGGAAGGGACCAGCACAGCCTGTTGGAAGCTGCACCCAGCCCTGTGCTTGTCTGAGGTTTTAGCCTCAGGGTGACCTAACTAGCCACAGCATGAGGGACTTCAGATCACCAGCAGCTGTGGTGGTTTCCATAATTATCAACACACAGATGCCAAGGACAAAATGGGAGGTCAGTGTAGACTTTTCAGGAACAGTGAGTTTGGGAGTGCTATCTGGCCTTTGCCCAGAGTCAAGAAGCAGCTAAGTCTCCAAGACTGTACAGCCACACCACATGGCTGCTTCAGAGCTCCTGGTCTGCAGATTGTAGGAGGACCAAAGACCACTCTGAGAGGAAATTGCTTTTGCTTTAACCTACTTGGATCTGGATTGCTGTCTAGGGTGGAGGTCATGGGGTGCGTGAACAGTCTACTAAAACGTGTGGAGGCTTCAGAGAGGACACCCAACTAAGAGCTCTGGCAGCTGCAAAATCCTCATCATCTGGGATAAAGCTCCCCTTTCTGGAAGCAGAGTTCTACTGTGGCAAAAGGCTCAGAAGTCAAGTAATTGAGTGGCAACATGAGCAAGCAAAGGAAGCAAAGCAAACAGAGCAATCCTACAATAGATGTCTATTCTGGGGACAAAAAGGATCAAAGCATGAAAAAGGAGGAAGAGAGCAAAGTCAGAACTCCTGCACCAAAAGCTTCCAAGAAAATTACAAGCTGGTTACAGGCCATAGAGGAGCTTAAAAAGGATTTTGAAAACCAAATAAGAGAAGGGGAGTAAAAATTTGGAAGAAAAATGAGAACGATGCAAAAGTAGTAATGAAATGAGAGTCAACAACCCGACTGAAGAAAATAATACCTTAAAAAATAGACTAGCTCAGATGGAAAAAGGGGCTCAAAAAAGCAATGAGGAGAAAAATGCCTTAAAAAGCCTAATTTGCCAGATGGAAAAAGAATCTCAAATGCTCACTTAAGAGAATCATTCCTTCAGAATTAGATTGGAGCAAATGGAAGCTAGTGACTTTATGAGAAATCAAGATACTATTAAACAGATCCAAACAAATAAAAAATAGAAGGCAATGTGAAATATCTCATTGGGAATACCAATGACCTGGAAAATAGATCCAGAAGAGATAACTTAAAAATTATTGGACTATCTGAAAGACATGATCAAAAAAATGAACCTAGAAATCATCCTCCAGGAAATCTTCAAGGAAAATTGCCCTGGTGTTTTAGAAAGAGAGGGCAAAATAGAGGTTGGAAGAATCCACCAATCACCTTCTAAAAAAGATCCCCAAAAGAAAATTCCTAGAAATATTATAGCCAGATTCCAGAGTTCCCATATCTAGGAGAAAATATTACAAGCAGCCAGGAAGAAACAATTTCAATATTGTGGAAACACAATGAGGATAACACAAGATCTGGCAATTTCTACACTGAAGGATCTAAAGGCTTTAAATAGGATATTCAAGAGTTCAAAGTAGGTGGGATTAAAACCAAGAATCATCTACCCAAAACTGAGTATCATGTTTCAGGGGAAAATATGGTCATTCAGTGGAATAGAGGACTTTCAAACATTCTTGATGAAAAAAACAGAGTAAAAAAATTGACATTCAGATAAAAGGAGCAAGAGATGCATGAGAAGGTAAACAGGGAAAAGAAATCATAAAGAACTTATCAAAATTGAACTACTTATATTCATGCATGGAAAAAGATAATTGTAAATTATGAAACATTTCTCAGTATGAAAATAGTTGAATGGAATAGAAATGTATACATATATAGACATACGTATGTGTGTATGTATATAGACATATATATGTATGTACACATACATATATATGTCTATATTGGAGGGTATATGGATACATATGTGAGTGTGTGTATATATGTGTACAGGTATATAGATAGAGGGCACAGGAGCAATTCAATAGGAAGGGATGATACTTAAAAGGTGAAATTAATGGGTGGGAGAATAATATAATGACAGGAGATGGGGTAAGACAGAATAGGGTAAATTATCTCATATAGAAGAGGCAAGGGAAAACTGTCACAATGGAGGGGAAGAACAGGAAAGCAAAAGGGAATGAGTCAATCTTATTCTCATTGAATTTGGCTTAGGGAGGTAATGGCATACATACTAAATAGGGTATCTCACCCTACAGAAGAGAAGGAGGGAAGGGGATGAGTGGGGGGATAACAGAAGGGAGGGCAAGCTGTTGGGAAGGAAGTTGGAAGTATCCACTTTTGAAAAGGGACAGGATCAAAGTAGAGAATAGAACAAATGGAAGCAGGATAGCATGGAGGGATAGTAAGTTTTTCACAAGATATCTACTATGGAAATGTTTTGCATAGCTATACATGTACAACCTGTATTGAATTGCTCATTTTCCCAGTGAGGGTGAGTGATGAGGGAGGAAGGGAAAGAATCTGGAATTCAAAGTTTTAAAATCAAATGTTTAAATATGTTATTATTATTATTATTATATTTTCCATGTAACTGGGAAATAAGATATGCAGGCACTGGGACATAGAGATCCACCGTACCTTACTGTAAAGTCGGAGGGTGCAGGGGGGAAGATTTGGGAGAGAACAGATTGGGAGAGGTTATATTCAGTGGGATTGCTATTTTGGGGGTGGTGGGTAGGGGAAAATGGGGAGAAAATTTGTAACTTGAAATCTTGTGGAAATGAAAGTTGTAAACTAAAAATTTTTTAAATTAAAAAATAGAAAAAAATTTGGGTCATTTGATTCCCTTAGATTGTTGGTATTGTTTTATTTTTTTTTCTAAATCATTCCCATCACTCTCTTAGTCATTTTGTCTAGACTTACACAACATTTAAATTGTTTGTTTTCTAATCCTTTGTTAAGCAGCTATATTGCCCCCTTCTACCATTTTGTGAAATTTCCAAAATGTATAAGCAGATTTCTCTGCTGTTTTCAACAGTTAGATAGACAGTTTCAACATTGTCTGAAAGAGGTTGATTATAGAAACAAATGCTAACTGAATGTATGAGTCTATCCTCTCTATAACTAGAATTTTCTGATGACCATAATTTCCCTATTTTCTAAATATACTTCTTCCTCAGAAATTCAAATGAGTAGGTTCCCTCAACCTATTTCTATTATTTTCCTTGGCTTTGATACATACAAATGTACATACACACGTACATACATGCATACATACATACATACATATATACATACATGTGCCTTTCTGTTTATATACATATCCACTCTAACATACATATATATTTATGCTCATACTCATATATTATTCGTAATCCTTCAATGAATTTTCCTTCAGTAGATTAATAAAGGTGACAACAATATGAAGATACCTAATTCAAGAAAAAATATTGATAATTTTATTGGTTTCATAGTATTGTAGCTATGGTTCCATTTTAATGACAAGCTATTAAAAAATTATCTGCTTTGGGAGGGCAAACACCTCAATCTGAAGAGGTTGGACTAACCAATCTTTATAATCTCTTCCATCTGTAAATTCAATAAATAGTCCTTTCCCTCTTCTACTCCCTTTTCTCAGTTAGTGAAATGTATTGGGATTAGTTGCTCTAAGCTCTTTCACTTTCCACCCCTTGTGACCAATACCATACATTTTCAAGACAGTTGGTCAGGGTGAGGTATGCAATCCATAGTCGGAGAACATAGCCAAGCTAAATATTCCCCTGGGGAACTGAACCTTAGACTCCGGCCTCATTAGCATCAGGTTCTTGCCAACTGAGTTCATGTGACACACTCTAAAAAACAATTGTTCTGAAAGGTTTTAGGTTTATTTTGACCAAGTACCTAATGCCATGGCTACTTATTAGAATATAATCCAAACCAGGCAGTAGGGTTTGTTTTGTTTGTTTTCCATTCATTTTTTTCAAACATTTTATTAGGGACCTGTGTTAACAACAATCAGGGGCAAATGTCATAATACCAATAGAGGTAGGTAGGGATGCAGTGGGGGGAAAAAGGTAGTAATGAATTTTTAAAAGTTTGGCATGGTTTTCATACCTATTAATAGATATAAATTTCTCAAGGAGTCTGCTGATAAAACCTGAAATTTCTCTGTTAGCTGTTCCGGGAGATGAAAGGCAATGTCATTCACAAAATATCAGTCATGCTTCCAAAAAAAAAAAATAAAGGACAGGAGTGGTGACAAGTTGGGAGTGGGAGAGAGACAGACAGAGACAGAGAGAGGGAGAGAGATAGAACAAGTGAGAGACAAAAATATAGAGGGACAGAGAAAGGCAGGAATAGAGAGACAGACAGAAATAAGGGAACGGAAACAGTGAGAGATAAGCGAAAAAAAAAAACACTGGCAGAGAAACAAAGGCAGGGAATGAAAACCTGAACATTCTTGAAAACAGATTTATACAGTTTGAGATGCTGAAGGTGCTAAGCAACTATCAGTGTCAATTTTCAAGAAGCAGAACTTACTGAAGGAGCTGGAAAGAGGAAAGTGTAGATTTATTTTTAAATGGCTTGCACTTTGTATCACAGAGTTCTTTCAGGGACAGAGACCTATTACATTTAAATATGTTATTTACTATATTTTCTAAATAAATTTTGATACTGAAAAACAAACTGAAGATTTAATGTATTTGTGATATTCATTTGCTCCACTACTTTAGGTAACTATTTTCCACCACTTTATTTACTGATATTGATGATGGTGAGCTACTTATATGAATTATTTCATTTAATCATCAAAATATTCCTATAGTGTTATATAAACCTTTTGACTAAAGAAACAAACATTTTTTTCTCCAAAAACATTTGGCTAAAATATTTTTGCTTTGATTTCTTTCACATTTCTTAGATGAAAAATGCTCATTTAAAATTTAAATCATAGAGAACATTTTCCTCCATTTATTTGGAGTAGAGTGTTGAAAACACATAGTATAGGTGAAGCATTTAATATAGTGGAAACCTGTTAGGAATGTAAATACCAAGTTCTCAAAAAGAACTTCAAGTTATAATCATAGAAATCCTTTAGAATAAAATAGTTAACATTAAAAGAATATATGCATACACATATATACATACATATTTACATTATATGCATATGTGTGTGGTGTTATATATTATATACATACATGTTTATTTATATAATACAAAATAATCCATTTCCTACTTTCACTGAAGACAGGAAAATAGTGTCTGATTTTATTTGATGGTAATCTACACATTTCTTTATTTCTTCTTTCTTTCCTTCTTTCTTTCTTTTAGAAAGGGGGACATTTATGGAGATTATGATGGACATTTATGGAGATTATGATGGCTTAAATGTGACCTACCAAGAGGAGCATGGAAAGAAATTAGGGGAGAAGAAGTTGTGTAAATATCAGTTTAGGGACAAAATGCAAAGAAGTTAATTGGCTTTAATCTTAGCTTCTGGGGAAGTTGAGGCTGACTGATATCTGAGTCACTGAGCTACATCCAGTAGATGTTCACAGTAAATCTCTCCTTGATATAGTGAACACCAGATCTGGAGGTCACCAATTTTATAAGGTAAGGTGAAATGGATCAGATAAAAAACAGAGCACATCAAAGCTCTCAAGGTGATCAGGAACTTGCTGATCAGATTACTGCTGATCAATAGTATGATCAGATCTAGTGCACTTCCAACCTTGGTCAGGTGTCAAGAATCATTTTTTTTAATGAAATGGATAACAAAAATAAGAAGAAACAAACAAATAAGTAAACTTTAAAACAAGGACTGTGCAAGATGCTTCAGGTTTAAAGGAAATCACTTCAGTCATAAGAGATATGATAAAGGTCACAGTTAAAAGAGCAGAAGCTTCCAAGATTACAGGGTATAAAGATTTTCAGAGAAAAAAGTTAAAGTAAGAATGGCATTTTGAAGTAGATAGTTTAAAGTTCTATGGGAGGTTTGCTGGGAGGGTCAGAGAATTCAAGGTGTTTCTCAACAAAGATTGTTGTTTTAGTCTTTTCATTTGTGTCCAACTCTTCATAGCTCATTGTTTTTTTTTTAGTTTTCATGCCAAAGAAACTGGAGTTTGTTATTTCTTCCTCCAGATCATTTTACAGATGAAGGAACAGAGGCGAGCAGAGTTAAGTGACTTGCCCAAAGTCACACAGCTAGTAAGTGTCTGAAGATGAATATGAACTCAAGTTTTCCTGACTCCAGGAGTGTCTCTCTATCCGCTGTGCAATTTAATAGCTTCTGTCTCATCAAAGGAGGTGGGAATAAGGTGAGACCCTACCAGAATGTACAATTTGTGGAGAATGATTATTTAATATCCTGTGCCTGTTTGAAAGACAGAGTTGGGTAGAGCTCGAGAGAAAAGAGATCTATGTTGTTCTGGTCTCCAGCTACAAGTTAAGAATGGTATACAGGTGTTCAGGTAAGACTAATACTTCTGTTGTGAAAGCTGCCTAGACCATTTTCAGGTCTGTTTTCAAGATTTGGTGTCTACTTGTAATCCAATTCTCACTTGGGTCTCCAAGAACTGTAGCAAGTGCAGAGGTCACACCCCAATAAATCCATTTCAGCTAATTGCCTAAAATAGGTTGAGGATAACTGATGGCCCTTAACCCCATTGCTGAGTTAGGAGGGATATCTACCTATGTGAAGACTTTCCCCAGCAGAATAGACAAATATGAACAATTTCTTCCAAGGTGGCAGATGTAGGCACTGTGCATGTAGAGCTTGGTTAGATAATGAAGATACCAAGGTCATCCACTGTATCCTAACCAATTGTCAGTCATCTTGACTTCTGTCTTGCAACTAGACTTTGCTGACTTTGGAAGGGAGAGTGAGAACAATAACTTTGCACAACCATGCTTTATTTAAACCTGATATTGGTGTGAATCAAAAGATACCACACATACCATTTTGCATTTTACTATTTACTATTTTTTATTTTATTCATGCTAAAAGTCATGTGGGGATGAGGAAGTAATGAAGCAGCAGGTAAGGATATACTGGGAGCTGTGGTCACAACCCTGCACACAGGCAGGGCAGGGCATAAGATTATCTTGTCACTGAGCCAAAGCAGCAGTGGATTTGGCTGTCCCTGGATGTCTGTGCAGCCTTTTTGAAAGACCACAATGCTCACCACCTGGCATAAGGAAGGGAATAGAAGAGATGCCCTAAGAATTATCTTTTTCACTTGACTGAACCCTGGCCTTCTTATCGTGTCAGGAAGGGATCCTATCATGTGGTTATAACAAACAAACAAACAAAAACATGCAGAAAAATCTTTTGCAAATATGATTCCGCATTTGCTTATAGACAACACAAAATCCAGTAGACCTGAAAGATGAACAGCTCTTGTTGGGCAAAAACTCAACAGGTATCATTCAAATAGCAGCCGTGAGTGAAACAAGACTGGCAAATTAAGGCCAGATTACTGAAGTCCAAACTGGATACATATATTTCTGGAGTGGTTGCTACAATGAGGAACACCATCAAGTTGGCCAATCAAATATAATCTAGTCAACAATTTTGTATCACTCCCAAAAAGAGTAAATGGCAGGCTTATGACAAGGCAATTGACAATTAGAGGAAAGTGCCATGATGTCATTATTAGTGTACCTTCTCCCACCATGACAAACCAGGATCTAGTCAAAGAAAAATTTTATGAAGACATGGAGACTTTCATAAATAACATGCTGAAAGAAAATAAGCTTATGATTTTGAGTGACTTTAATGCCAGAGTTGGCACAGACTACCAGACATGGTAGGAAGTCTTTCAGAGGAATGAAGTTGGAAACAGCAACAGCAGCAGTCACTAACTACTAAAAACACCAACATATAGAAAACCAATTTATTGATTATGTTTCCCTCACCATTTTACTAGACTAAATACTCCGGGAAACTTCATTCATTCTGATTTTCCCTGTCATATTCTAATCTTTAGATTTGTTCATCTATCAGCTGAACAAATGGACTTATATTACTATGTGTCATGGAATGGGTAGAAATGGAATTTTGTGGGAATGAAGTAAAATATTTGGATAGTTTTGAGTTCTCCTTCATTAAGGTAAAGTAATCAAGAAAATAGTTTGAAATAAAATTTTATTTCCCTTATACTTACAATATTTGGGGGGTAGGCAAATATAATGACCTCTTTCTAAAGAAAATATATCGTATAGTCTTGTGTCACCAATCTTGCGCTTTTCTTTTTGGCATGAATCAAGTCTTCCTTGCAGATGTGAAGGTGGAGGATACTCTAGGCATATCCATGACTCTAAGAGAACCACATCTAGAGAAACCCATGTGGATAAACATAACTTACATAGACAATATAGACACAAAGACACACACACACATACACACTACAGAATAAGAGAGAGGTGACTGGTTTGGGTAAATAGTTCTTAAAAATCAACATATCACATAAACCTGACAAAATATGCAATGTCTCAAACCTATAGGCCATGGCTTTACAAAAAAGATATGAACAATATTCTCATTTTAAAATTGAGTATAACTCGGCCTAGAGATGAAGTAACTTGCCCAATAACACCCAGAAAGTTAGTGCTAAAGTGAGGGCAAGAAGTCATATCCCATGATGCCTAATAAGACAGTGTATTCTGCTCTTGGGCAGCTAGGTGATACAGTGTATAGTGCTGGACTTGGAGTCAGAAAGGCTCATATTCCTGAGTTCAAATATGACCTCAGGCACTTAGTCGTTGTGTGAACTTAGGCAAGTCACTTAACCCTTTTTGCCTCCATTTTTTTTTCATATTCAAAATGAAATGGAGAAGGAAATGATACAGCACTCCAGTATCTATACCTAGAAAACTACAAATAGGGTCATAAAGGGTCAGAAATGAATAAAACAACTGTACAACAAAAATTCTACTTTTTGGCACTAAACAAAAGGTTGTGCCAAAGATGCCCATTAAATCCTGTACCTGTGGAAACAAGAGAAATTTATACAAAAATACCATCTTTGAACTACTTTGTAAAAACCTTTGAGTTCTTTCTATCCCACTTTTCTTTTGATTTTCCTCTTATGTTGTGGCAACGTAGGTGGAGGGCAGTTCTTAAAGCATGCATGGGTTTTATATTTCTCTTTTCAATTTATGTATAAAATTTGAAGGAGTAGTTTTTGGTATGTGACCAAGGAGATTGTACTATTGAATTTTCTTCCCCCTCCACTTTAATATCTTGGCTATAAAGATAAGTTAGAAAATCTCATGACTCACTTCACTTGTTAAAGAGCCATAACTCAATGGGTATATCAAAGTGGGTATACCTTTTGCTGCCTTCCTTCTCCCCTTTGTGTCTTAGAAGAGATAATCATGTTTGGTGTTGCTTCCAATAATTAGGTAGGGAAAGGATAATGGCCTGCCTCCCAGATGATGATGGTGTCTATGAGCATATGGCCATCTCTGCCTCTTTGCATTTATTTGTATTTTTCTTTTGATTTTGCAAATAATAATTCTGAAATGAAGGTATTCATACTATCTTGTGAATTTAGGAGATTCAGAGATCCATTTGGTGGTCAGAGTTCCATGATCACAGTTCTATGACCATCAGACAAGTAGTAGCTGGTGGCATTGCAAATTGATACAGATAGATGGGGAAAGACATTAACTCAAAAATGTTGACAACCTTGGAGAGTTGGACCTCTCAATAACTGTGAACCATGGAATCAACACAGGCTTGGATCCTTAGAAGTGAGTTGGACTATTTTGTTATTAGGGAAGTATATCTTAGGAAAAATTGGTGAGGATTTTATAAAAAGGGAAAATGACTCCAAATGCCTAAAGTTGAAAGGTACCCACCCAGTTGTTCAATATACTGTTTTCATATGTTTCATATTATCTTATGTTTGAAGCTTGTAATGGCAAACAAAGTAGTGCTTTGCGCTTCTTTCAGCTACTGAAGTGCCTCTGAACCTCACGTTTGATTGTATCAAAAGTCTTTGTTGGAAACAGCATACAGTGTGTTGCCATTAAACGGCTTAAGGGAGTTAAGAGTCCTTAATAGGCCTAATGTGATCACATGGATCCCATGGTGGGAGGAGATTGCTGAAAGAGGGGAACAGGAAGAGTAGAATAGGAAGGGTGGAACAGGAAGAAGCAGAGCAGAGAAAAGTTTGAGCAGAATTGCAACCAACCAGAACAGAGAGGGAGAATGTTTGTGATGTTGGCACTCTACAGCACTCTGTTTGTTGTTCTGTCAGACAAAAGCACCCTGTATGTTGTTCTTAGACAGAAGTACTGAAAGAAGACATTACTGCTGGTACATACATCCAGGGACTTTACTGTTAATTTGTGTTTGATTTCTCAGAAACCTTTTCTATGGATTTGTGTTACTTTGTCAGACAAAAAATCAACTGCGATGATAGTGCTGGCAATGTGTGTAAATATTGTTGTAGTTCTGTTAAGCTTTATCTTCCTAGTAAAAGAAACTTCAAAGAGCTTGGAGTGGAGCAGTCTCCATAAGCTGAGGTATGAAACAAGAGCAGAGAGCTACCTACCTATGAATCCAGGCAAGAACTGGGAGCAGTCAGCCCATGAAAGAGAAGCTGTGGGGTTTTGAAGCCAAACTCAAGTCAAGAGGAAGCATGACTTTTCTTGGATACTCTGTATTGATTGATGAGATTTGACTTACTGGGACCTAGGAGTGGATGGTGTTTGTACTTTCTGCCACCCCTTAAGGATGATTGGCTTAAGGATGATTACCCCTCAAGGATGATTGACTTTACAATACTGTTTCCCAAAGGGGTATTTTGTAAGCAAAGTAAGACTGCAATTATATTTGGAGGACTGAGAGATATTTTGTACTTACTATTCTCAATTTACTTTTCTCAATAAACTCTTTTCTAAAAGTTAAAATGGTAAATTATCTGATAGTTGATAATAAAGATAACAGTAGGGTTCAGGAGACACACTAGCATAATCAGAGTCCACAAAGATGAACTATTCCTGGAACCCTGACAGTAGTTGTGAACACTCTGGGGTTCTTAACCATCTCAGTTCAAGCTGAACAGGCTAATTTGATGGGGATGTTTACCTTGGGTTGAGAAGGAAACTGAACTGGGGCTGAGAAATCACTTCATTTTCTCACAGAAAAATACCAATTATACAAGGAAATAATGTTTTTTTTCATAAATATATTAGCCACAATCTGACTCTGATTTTACCTTTCAAACTCTTATTGCACAATGACCTTCAAATGATTCAGATATCCACAAGACTGAAGTACTGGTAATACCCCAGTTAAGTCTTCTCTCTGCTGACTCTTATTTTACTTCCTATCTTATTTCCTTCATTCCTTTCTCAAGTCTTTGGTGGTTTCCCTCATTTGCTGCAGTCTCTACCTATTGACATCCACCCTTTCCTTCAAAGTATAACTTGGATAACAAATACTTAATAAAGTCACTTTTTATCCCTCTGGATATTTATTCTCTGCAAGTGATCCATTCTTCTTCTGTTTCTTTGGACTTCTTTTCATCTTCCAATTTGTATCCCTGTCATTCCTTTTCTTGTTGCTAATAGATATTTGACTCAATGTCAAAAGCATGACTTCTCTTTATATGTACAGTGGAAAGAGTGATGACCAAGAAGATGGAAGACTGGGGTTCAAATGTCACCTCTGAAATGTCTGCATATGTGAACTTGGCCAACTCTGTACTTCATTTTCCTTATATCTAAAATAAGGGAGTTGGAAGTATATGGCTTCTAATATTTCTTTGAGATCTATGATCCTCCGATTTCACATTGTTTAATGGCCTCTAATAGCCTTCCATACAGTAAATGTGGTAAATGTGTAGCAAGTGTCTGTTATTTAATGCAGAGAGGGGAAAAAAGATTACTTTCTATTCTCAGAATTAGAGCTAGAAGCAAACTTATGAATAACTTTGTACAAGCCATTTCCTTTAGAGGTGAGAAAAAATGAGACCCAGAGAAATTAAACAACAGATTAAACAAACTTAAACACAGAGAGCAAATTGTGGGAGCCTGCATTTCAATTCATATTCTCTTAAACTAAATCCATTTTACTTGCTATACTACATATGTAAATTATTGTCATATGACTTTGTCTACCTAAAAAAGTTATAAGAATCAACTAAAATAACATGCATTTTGCAAATTGAAAAGTGTATACAAATATATTGTCAATATTTTATTATTGTTATAATATATTACTTTTTTACTTTGCCTTAGGTTTGAAAAACATTGAATCAATGTGTCCAAAGTATCAATTTTAGAATTGCAAATACTCATATATATACATATATGTATATATATAATAAATTATTTACTTATTTTTTGTAAAAAAAAAATCAGCACTTTTAAATTTTCATTACATTCTTTTTATCTTTCATTATACACATATATGTACACACAGATATGCATATATATATATATTAAATACTTAAATGTATTTATATTAAGATATATAAATGTGTTATTCAATTCTGGAGATAAAATATAATATCAATAAATTATAATTATAAAATCAATAAATTATATATTCAATATATAACAATATGGTTGAATGGAACTGAATTTTTATTATAGACTTAGGGAAAGAATTAGGAGTAGCAGCATGGGGATTTCCTTGTGCCAGCAGAGATGAATGGACCTTTGGCAAGGATAGATTTTCCAGAGTGGAAACTAGCAGACCCACAGAGTTCTTGGT
>NW_027186320.1:6536331-6560289 GCF_028583685.1 Petaurus breviceps papuanus
ACAGTTAGGGGGATAGCTGGAACTAGCCAAAGAAGGAGGGAGGAAACAGCACAAAGATAAAAAATAGTCAGAGTTTCCTACCAACTTTCCTTCCTTAGTTAGGAAATACTAATATCCCACCAATTTTTTAATGAAAAAGCAAATGAGGAAAACAATAGAGGACACAATATCTCAAATGTGACAAGTGCATACTTTGCGCCAAACACTAAACCAGGTATTAGGGGTGGAGGAAGAGGAAGAATTTATAATTTGGATGAAAAATATCTTCCCTCAAGTTGCTTACAGCCATTTTTGTTTTAAAGCTATTCAGTTTATCATAATATTTGTCTAAATTTCTACTTGAACAAAGTTTGATAAGTAATCTTTCAATTTTTAGCCCAGGCAATGGACATAACCCAGGAATTTTGGTAGTCTTGGCTGAGTTCATGAACCTATCTGTCCACCCTATATATAGATTTTTCCACCACTGAAATGTAATTAATATAGCTGTATGTAAAAATATTTAAAAATATTGATTAAAATGGATGTGTATGTATGTGAATGCCTGTGTATGAAAGAATGGAATTCACATAAGAGAAATGAAAATGACAGGCCATTTTTTTTCTCCTCACTGAATGCAGCAATAAAACAGTAAAGGGTATATTAAGAACAACAATTAAAGAACTTAGCTTTTAAGCTGTCTTCTATTGAGTAATATTCAATAGTTTATTGGCCATCAGAAAAAATATCAAAATTACTTTACTGTTTTCTAAATTAATTTGTCTGCTGGCTCAGCAACAGTATCAGGAATTTTAAAAACAGCATCTATCCATCTTCCTTTTCAATATTGATGGAGCTATTTTATTGCTTTTTTTCCTTTTGAATGGATGTTGTTTATACTATATGAAAGAAAACAATTTAGAATGATTATGAATAGAGATCTTTTCACTACTGGAGAAAACTTACCTATGGAATTATCTGAGAAATAATTTCAAAAGCCACTGCTCCATCATAGGGAAATAGTATTCATTTAACAAATCCTTTAAATCAAAATGAATGTTCACTGAGAAACCCAGTGGCTGTGCATGGCCTAATAACATTCAAAGCAAAACACTTGGTGCTTTAAGAACTTAGTTATCTCTAAGCAAAGGAACAGAGGATTCTAAAATAAACTATATTTTTTGTCTTCATATTCTTAAACAAGGTATTCTGTGTGTGTTCTGAACAAAATGTACACTTTATCTGGGGTAAGGAAGTTCAAGGGGGAGAGTAGTCAGTGACTGTTTGCTTAGCTATACAAGGTAGGAAGGATAGAACAGAATACTAAGCAGCAGAAGATGAGTTAACCTCTTAGTAATATGCAAGCTGCTGGCTGAATGCTTTGCAAAACAAACAACATATTTGTTTTCATTTTGTATGAGTTCTTTTTCTCACTTGGCAGTGTTGTCTCTCTATAGGTTACCATGCCATTCTCTAGAGGAACACACCCTCCCTTTCTGGCTTTTACTCTCCATTTCATACTCAAAGAGCCACCAGAATCAGAAGATAAAGATTTTTTTAGCTGCATTTTAGCCCTGTAGGAAATAAGGGAAAGTATAATTGTGGCCCGAAAGGGAGAGTTGTTGTGGTAAATGGATTTGATACTACATCAACTTTACTGGATGTACTTTACTGGATGCCTGTTCCAATGGGGTCAGACAGTAGTAATTTGTTATGTGGATCGTGGCAGATTCCTTCTCCTACAGTCCAAAGAATGACTCCTTTGTCAATATAAATACATCCTAAAGCATTCACTTTCCCTCTAGGCTGTATTCCACACTAGAGAGTTATTGTGCCAAAAGCTGCCACTCAGCACTAGATCCTTCCATGACTGCCTTGATCTTTCTTATGGAGGAAAGAGACAAAAAAATCAACCTATAGAAACTGTAATTTGTTTAATTTATTTCCAGATTTTGCAGCAGCAACATTTCAAAGAATGCAAATCAAGAGACTAGAACAGAACACAAAGAATGAAAAACTCTAGGTTAACAATGAGTTTCATTAACATTTTCACTTTTACCACTGAATTTATTTCTGTCTGTATTTTAATTTGATGTATGCTATATATGAAGAATTATTTTTTTAATCCAAGACTTGCATCTAGAGTTTTCTCATAAATTTGCAAAATGAGTTATCTGTGAAAGTTATCTGAAATAATATAGGGGATTAAATAGATTTTGATATATTATTGAGCATTCTATTACTGTTGTTCTTGTATTTGAAGTCTATAATTATTAAAACTGATTTATATTTAAATGGTATTTTTCAGACTGGGGAAAAATCACATTAATTGCTAAAATTAGTGTCCAGAGGGAAAGTGGCCTAAGTGAGAATATGTTATGCCTTTGAGTCATGAAGATCTGGGTTCCAATGCTACTTCTAGTACATACTGACTGTGTGATGCTAAACAAATCTTTTAGCTTCTCAGTGTCCTAGGTAATTCTCTGAGATTATAAATGACAGAAGACTTTCTGGCTTGTGTTGTCAAAGAAAATTTTCTCAAAATTCCCTATACTGGGAAATACCAGATGCAATTCTTTTTTTTTAAGCAATCAGGGTTAAGTAACTTGATCAAGGTTACACAGCCAGTTATTTCTGGGTGTGGTGCTGAGTATCGGAGCCCAGATTTGATTCCCAGGTCATCCCAACACTGGAGCCAGTGCTCTTACTCGCTGAGCCACCTGGCCTCCCCAACAGATGCAATTCTTATCCCTATTGAAATCCAAATCACCATGGAGAAACCGAGGTTGCTATGGTAGTTCTCAAATACTGGATGACTTATTTCACTTCTTTGTTTTTGAGGAGAGAATGCATGGGAAATAAAAAATAGTGGGATTTTCAAATAATACTTCTCTCAATTAATGCAAAATCATTATAGCTTTTTTTTCTCTCCTGGTTAATTAATGTCTGACTTAGAAAAGAATTTAGAAATCACATTTTTAAAATTTTACTTAGAATTGGAATATCTAACTTCATATCCTAGATCTGGTCATTTGACTTGGAGTCAATCATGTAATACCTCTGAGATTCAGTTTTCTATACTACAAAACAGGAGAATAATATGCTGTCTATTTGATGGCATTACTCTAAACATATATAAACACATGATTTAACCTCTGTCTACCTCATTTTTCTTATAAAACTATATTAAGATAATTTTTTTTCTAATATATAAAATTGCCCAGGATGATTTTGAAGACCCTGTTAGCCTAATATTATTCAATTTTGTACCTACCTGGTGCAACTTTTTTTTCATGTAATAAGAAAAGTCAGTGAAATATGAGAATAACTTGTTCATTGGTTAAGAAGTAAGTGTTTCACATTGGAAGTGATAATTTATTTAGTCTTTGTAAAGCAAAGAGGATTTGGGGTCAAAGACAGAAATTTTAATGTCTTTGTATGTTGATGTTTGGGGAAGGAATGTGTTAACCAAGGTAATCTGCGGAAACTCTGTCTTCTGCAACCTGTAAGAATAAGAACTTTAACCACTTTTCTTAGATGTTCTTAATGTCTACTGGCAAAAAAGCCTTAGACTTGATGACTCCTAAGGGTCTCTTCTAGCTCTAGGATTTAAGGATTCAGTGATTTTCTTGTTCTCAGAAACCAGTGTTAAATAAAACAAGACCCAGCTATGTCAGACACATTTCTCACTCTGCATTAGAAAAATATGCTCAAATGTTAGAATTGTTATTTGAATAGGTGTCATAGGTAGTTATGTTCAGCTTAAGGCAGAGCAACTGCTAACAATCCACTATGGTCTAAGATCCCACAGGTCACTCCAAACAGGGGTTTAAGGGCTCCCAGCACCTCACATACAAAAAAAGGAAGTGCAGAAATGCAGGGAGACTGACATTTGTACCTCTGAGAATCCTGGAAGAAAAGCAAAAGGATAATCTCTGGGGTGAAGGAATATTATTGAGGGTAGAGGACATTCCTGAATGGTAATGGGGAAATTGTGTTGGAGAGTTTGGTCAGAGAAAGAAGAAAGGTTAAAAAGAGACTGAAGGTTCTCATCCACAATCACTAAGAAAAATAATATGTAACTATTACCATACATCATTATTCTTCCTATCAAGTTTTCAGGCCTCCATTAAACATTGGATGTTTAGTTTAGCCCTTGATTTTTGTGCTTAACAAGTATATTTCATAAATAGCTAAAAGAAAAGACGAGAAAAAATAAAAATTGTGAGGACCCAAAGAGCAATTGAGTAATGCATAGTGAGGAGTTGAAATCAAGATAGTTAAGTAGTAGGAAGCAGTACAGCTGAGCTCCCATCCACCAAACTCCTTTGAACAAACCTAGGAAATGTGCCAGATTGAAATTCAGATAGGCGAATACAGCAAAAAGTCACAATGAGTCATTTGTCCGGCTCAGCTGAGCATAGAAAGAGAGACTGTGATGTTTGTGGACAATGGAGATAGTGCTGGGCAGGTTAACATGGTGTGCAGAATATACTAGTACCCAAAGAGAGGATGTGCACCAGGAAAATAAGAGGTCCCAGAATTTTGTTAAAGATACCTTGAGATACATATCATAACACTGTGATGGAGATAGCTGTCAACTTTGTGCTTTGTCTCTCAGTACCTATTTCTGGGTCACAGATACAGGGTAGACTGAGAAGGAAGCCTAAATCCAAGAAAAGTATTTTTTAGGCATGAGGTCATAGTTGGTCTACCAAGAAAAGAGTAAGCTGAGAAACTTGACAAAGAAGGGAATCAGAATTCCGGGAAACAATTTTTACAGCCAGGGTCTCTGATAAAGGCCTCCTTTCTAAAATATGTAGAGAATGAAATCAAATTTAGTAGAATACAAGTCATTCCTCAATTGATAAATGGTCAAAGGATATGAACAGGATGTTTTCAGATAAAGACATAAAACCCATCTATAGTCAGATAAAAATTGTCTCAAATGCTATTGATTAGTGAAATGTAATTTAAATCAATTCTGAGGTACCAGCACAACTATCAAATTGGTAATATTACAAAACAAGAAAATGAAAAATGTTTGAGATGTAGAAAAATTAGAATACTAATGCATTGTTGGTGAAGCTGTGAACTGATCCAACCAGTCTGGAGAGTATTTTGGAAATGCCAAAGGACTATGAAACTGTACCTACCCTTTGATCCAACAATACCATTGCTAAGTCTATATCCCAAAGAGATCATAAAAAAGGGAAAAAGACTTATATGTCCAAAAAATAGCAGTTCTTTTTTTGTGGCAAAGAATTGGAAATTGAGGGGATGTCTATCAGTTGGGGAATGAATGATTGAACAAATTATGGCAAATGAATGTAATGATATACTATTGTTCTATGAGAAAAGATGAGCAGGTAGATTTAGTGAATTATTTTTAATTAATTAATTAAATTTTAGGTTTCAATATTCATTTCCACAAAACTTTGAGTTGAAAATTTTCTCCCTATATCTCCCCTCCCCAGGCCACCCCAGGATGGTATTCATTCTAATTATCCCTTCCCCCAGTCTACCTTCCTTTCTACAACCCTCTCCTAATCCACTTCCCCCTACTTTCTTGTAGGGCAAGATAGATATCTGAACCGCATTGCCTGTGTATCTTATTTTCCAGTTGTATGTGAAAAAAAAAAACACTTTTTACCCATGTTTTTAAAAGATTGAGTTCCAAATTATCTCCTTTCTTCCCTCCCCACCCACCCTCATTGAGAAGACAAGCAATTCAATATAGGTTATTCATGCATAGTTATGCAAAACACTTCCATGATAGTCATGTCAAAAAGACTAACTATTTTTCCCTCCATCCTATCCTGCCCTCACTTATTCTATTTTCTCCCTTTACCATATCCCTTTTTAAAAAATGTTTGCTTCTGACTACTCCATCCCCCAATCTGACCTCTCTTCTTTTACCCTGCCATCCTCTCCCACATTATTTTCCTGTAGGGTAAGATAAAAATTGAGTGTGTCTGTTATTCTATCATTAAGTCAAATCCAATGAGAGTAAGTAAGGTTCACTCATTCCCTCTCATCTTCCCCCTCTTCTCCATTGTAAAAGCTTTATCTTGCCTCTTTTATGTGAGATAATTTAACCCATTCTATGGTTTCCATTCTCTTCCCAATATATTCCTCTCTATCCACTTATTATTTTTTAGATATCATCCCTTCATATTCATTTCATCCTGTGCCATCTATCTATTTACCTACACACACACAGGCACATAATACACATATATGTACATACATACATGCATATATATATATATATACACAAATGTATAAGTGTGTATGCACTTATAAATTTCCTCCAACTATGTTAATAATGAGAAAGGTCTCATGAGTTACAAATATCTTCTTTCCATGTAGGAATGTAAAGCACTCAACTTTAGTAAGTTCCTTGTGATTTCTCTTTCCTGTTTACCTTTCATTTTTCTCTTGATTCTTGTATTTCAAATGTTCTATTCAGCTCTGGTCTTTTCATCAATAATGCTTGAAAGTTCTCTATTTCATTGAATGATCATCCCCTCGCCCCCTAAATATTATACTCAGTTTTTCTGGGTAGGCAATTTTTGGTTTTAAACCTAGCTCCTTTGACCTCTAGAATATCATATTCCATGGGCTTTGAGCCTTTAATGTAGAAGCTGATAGATGTTGTATTACGCTTTTTATATTTCCACAATATTATTTTTTTTTCTTTCTGGCTGCTTACAATATTTTCTTCATTTTCTTAATTTCTCTATTCAGAAATTTGACTACAATATCCCTAAGAGTTTTCTTTTTGGTAACCTTTTCAAGGGTCAATATGTAAAATCTTTCCATTTCTATTTTACCTTCTGGTTCTAGAATATCAGGGCAGTTTTCCTTGATAATTTATTGAAAGATGATGTCTAAGCTCTTTTTCTGATCATGACTTTCAAGTGGTCCACTAATTTTTAAATTATCTCTCCTGGATCTATTTTCCAGGTCAGTGGTTTTTCCAATGAGATATTTCATATTGTCTTCTTTTTTTCATCTTTTTTGTTCTGTTTTATAATTTCTTGATTTCTCATAAAGACATTAGGTCCCATTTGCTCCATTTAAATTTTGAAGGAATCATTTTCTTCAGTGAGCTTTTGGACCTACTCTTATATTTGGCCAATTCTGCTTTTTAAGGCATTCTTCTCCTCATTAGCTTTTTGGACCTCTTTTGCCATTTGGGTTAGTGTATTTTTAAGGTATTATTTTCTTCAGTATTTTGGGGTCTCCTTTAGTAAGCTGTTGACTCATTTTTCATGATTTTCTTACATCACTCTTATTTCTCTTCCCAATTTTTCCTCTATTTCACTTACTTGATTTTCAAAATCCTTTGTGAACTCTTCCATAGCCTGCAATCAATTCATATTTTTCTTGGAGGCTTTTGAAGCAGGAGCTTTTACTTTGTTGTCCTCTTCTGGTTGTATGTTTTGATCTACTTTGTCATCATGTAGTTTGAGGCTTTCTACACTGTTTGCTTATCTTACCTACCAAATACTTGACTTTCTGACTTTTTTTCAAGGTAGCATTCTTCTTCCAGTAGAGTTGAGGGTGAAGGTGGGTGTACTATCCCAAACGTCAGAGGTTGTGTATCAGTCATTCAATATCCCACTGTCTGTGGGCCCAGAACTTCAGAAAGTAGCTGCTGCTGCTGCTTCTGCTGCTGCTGCTACCACTGCCACCTCTGTCACCCCAGGTCTGGGGCCAGACAACTGTTACACCACACGTCTCTTTCACCCAAGTCCTACAGAGATTTCCCACAGACCTTCTATGCTGTCTTTCTTTTGTGGGTTGATGATGATGGAAACTGCCATAACTGCCAGTTAGTCAGTCATGTGAGGCTTTGTCTGTCCTGATGTGGCCCATGTTAGACTGTATACTGTTCCAAGGCCAATGCAATAGTTGACTTTCCAGGTGGTCCTGGGCTACAAATTTGCTTCACTCTGTCATTTTGTGGGTTCTGCATCTTTCAGTTTTGTTTAGAGTTATTTTTACAGGTATTTGTAGGAATTGGGGTGAGATCTCAAGCAAATCCCTGCTCTTACTCTACCATCTTGGCTCCATCCTAAAGCAGAAGGGTTTCAGCAAAAAAACCCACAAAGCTTTACCTTAATTGATGGTGAATGAAATGAGCAGGACCAGGAAAACATTTTACATGCCAAGAGCAACATTGTGTAATGATTAACTGTGATAGATTCAATAAATAGATAGGATTAAATTGTGTAATTTCCAATTAGTCTTTAGTTTATCTTTTGATGGCACTTTATTGCATATGAATTTTATTACATCATGATCTGAGAAAGATGTATTTAATATTTCTGCATTTCTGCACTGAATTGTTAGGTTTTTATGCCCTAGTACATGGTTGATTTTTGAGTATGGGCCATGAAACACTGAGAAGAAGTTGCATTCCTTTTTATCACCTTTCAGTTTTCTCCAGAGATCTATCATGTCTATCCTCTCTAAAATCCTATTCACCTCCTTCACTTCCCTCTTGTTTATTTTGAAGTTAGATTTATCAAGTTCAGAGAGGGGGAGATTAAGGTGCCCCACTTGTATAGTTTTGCTATCTATTTCTTCCTATAATTCCCTTAACTTCCCCTCTAGGAATTTGGTTGCTATACCACTTGGTGCATACATGTTAAGTAATGATATTGCTTCATTCTGGATGGTGCCTTTTAGCAGGATATTGTTTCCTTCTTTATCTCTTTTAATTCGATCTATTTTTGCTTTTGCTTTATCTGAAATAAGGATTGCTACACCTGTTTTTTTTTTTTTGTTTTGTTTTGTTTTACTTTAGCTCCAGCCTTTAACCTTTACCCAGTGGGTATCCCTTTGTTTCAAATGTGTTTCTTGTAGACAGCATATTGTAGGATTATGGTTTTTAATCCATTCTGCTACCCACCTCTGTTTTATGGGAGAGTTCATCCCATTCATATTCACAATAATGATTATTTTCTGTCTCTTTCCCTCCACCATATTTCCTCCCCTGCTTATGTTTTTGTTTCTTCCTTCTTCCTTCCCCTCCTTAAGGGTTTTCCTTTTTACCTCCACCTCTCACAGTGTTCCCTCCCCATAACCTTCCCTTCTTTACCTATGCTCTCCTCTTACTGCTATTTCCCTCCCTTCTAATTCCCCCCTTGTAATCCCCCTTACCCTCCTACTGCCTATAGGACACAATAGATTTTTATAATTATCAGAGTATGTCATACCCCCTTTGACCACAAACCAACAAGAGTAAATTTCATATAGTTCTCCTCTCCCTCCCTACTTTCCCTCCATTAACTGAGTGTTTGTGTCTTTTCATGTTAGAATCTTCAACTTAACTAATTATGTTGATCCCTCTTTGAACCAGAACCAGTGAGAATAATGTTCAAATGATGTTCCTCTCTCTCTTTCCTTCCCCTCTACTGTAGTGTATTTTTATGCATCTTTGTATGGCATAATTTACCTTTTTCTGTCTCATACTTTCCTTTTATCCTATTACAGTCCCTTTGAACCCCTTAATAAGTTTTTTTTTAATCATGAGATTAGTTCATTTATACCCACAGCCTCTATCTATGTATATCCATTTTAGAGGTCATGATAATCATATACATTTCAATGTTGTCAGTTATCAGCTTCTCATATGGTATGTAAACCATTTGCTCTTATTGCATCCTAAGTTAGGCACATGTGTACATGAGTGTGCATGTGTGCATGTGTGTATGTGTGAGTGTGTGTTTTCCTTGTTTACCTTTTTTATGTCTGTCTTGAGTCTTGTAATTTGAGATCAAATTTTCCATTGAGCTCTGGCTTTTTCATCAGGAAAGTCTGGAAGTCCCTTATTTCATTAAATGACCATCTCCTTGCCTGAAAGATTATACTCAGTTTTGCTGGGTAGTTAATCCTGGGTTGCAGTCCTAGCTCTTTTGCCTTAGGAAATAGCAAATGCCAATCCCTCTGATCTTTTATTGTAGAAGCTGCTAGATCCTGTGTAATCCTGACTGTAGTTCCATGATATTTGAATTGTTTCTTTTTGGCAGCTTGCAATATTTTCTGCTTAATCTTTTAATTCTAGAATTTGGCTACTATATTTCTTGAAGTTTTGAATTGGGGATCTCTTTCAGGAGGAGACCAGCGACTTCTTTTGATAACTATTTTACCTTCTGATTCTAGGACTTCAGTAAAGTTTTCTTTGACAATCTCATGGAGGATGTTGTCCAGACTGCTTTTTTTTTTTTCACGGCTTTCTGGTAGACTGATAATTCTTAAGTTATCTCTCTTGGATCTGTTCTGCAGGTCAGTTGTTTTTCTAGTGAGATATTTTACACTTTTTTTTTCAATTTTTCAATCTCCATATTTTGTTTGATTGACTCTTGGTGTATCATAGAGTCCTGAGCTTTGATTTAACTGATTCTAATTTTACGGATTTATTTTCTTTGGTTAGTTTTTTTTTCTTGCCTTTTTGGAGGGCAATTGGGGTTAAGCAACTTGCCCAAGTTTACACAGGTAGTTTTTTTTTTGGGGGGGGGGAGCGGCGTGTTAAGTGTCTGAAGCCAGGAACGATCTCAGGTCCTCCTGACTCTGGGGCTGGCAATTTACTCCCTGCACCACCTAGCCACCCTTGGTTAGTTTTTGAAGGTCTTTTTTTTAGGGAGGCATTTTCTCCAATTAGTTCACAAATTTAACTTTTTAAGGATTTGTTTTCTTCAGTGACATTTTTTTCCAATTTGGTCACTGTAGATTTAAATTTATCTTCTACCTCCCTAATTTGGCTTTTAAAATCTTTCTTGAGCTCCTCCAAGAATGTTTTTTGGGCTTGAAACCAGTTCATATTTCCATCTGTGATGTCAGGTGTGGACACAGAGTCCATGGTGTCTCATGCAAGTGATTCTTCTAATTCAGAATAATAGGATTGTATTGTCTTTGGTCTTACCTTTTCAAGTTGCTTCCAGCCCATTGTGATTGCCTATTTCCTGTCCTTTAAAGTATGTTTGTGCTCCTGGGCTACAGAGGGCACTGACCCAAGCTTCTCAGGCTAGGAGCTAGGTGCCTGGTTGTTGGTTTTCTGTGCTTTAGCCTCTGGGTGTCTAGATTGAGGCCAAGGCCAGGACTCTCAGTGTTTCCCTTGAGTTACCCTGAGGCTCACAGAGTAATATGTGGGGGCTGGGCACTTCAGATTTCTGCCTCTACGCCCCTGGCCTGCAATTCAGGAAGGCTTTTGCTGTTCAGGTGAGAAGGGGGTTATGGGGATCCCTCCTGCTCTTCTATTCTGACTCCTTACTGCCTCAGTCACACTCTTTCTCTGTGACTGCTAAGCCTGAGGCTATTTCTTCTATTTCAGAATTTTACTCTGGGTGGGACATTTATCTCTGGGTTTTCTTGGTCAGGAAGGGGGAATCAGAGTAGCCAGAGTTTATTTTGCCATCCTGACCACTGGAAAATCAGGCAGGTGATTTTTAAACTTCCAGGCTGTGGGCTGATAGCCCCAGGAGAAGCTACTGTCTCTGCTGTGGGCCCTGAGCTTTCTCTTACAGAGTTCTGATGGATCCTCCTGTCCCATGGTGAGACACTGGTGAGAAGGCTGTGAATCACCCTTGGGGTGGGTGAGTCTGTTGGCTGGGCTCTTTCTCCTTCTTGTGTAGTCCCCTCTATAGTCTGGGCTGGTGCATCCCCCATGTGCTTTGTGCTCCCCCTGCTGCGACCCATGTGGGTACTTTTCTGGGCTGGATTCTGCCACATTCTGTCTTCCAGTGGATTCTGATACTCCAAAATCCATTCAGATCAACTTTTTAAATTTTAGTGATAGGATTCATGGAGGAGCTTAGAAAAGTTACTGCTTATGTTCTGCCATTTTGGCTCCACCCTCCCTTCTGAGTCCTTTTTTTGATTATGGCTTTCAGGTGGTCTAATAATTTTTAAATTATCTCTCCTGGATATATTTTCCAGGTCAGTGGTTTTTCCATTTGAGATATTTCATATTGCCTTCTATTTTTTCTTTCTTTTCGATCTCTTTAATAGTATCTTGATTTCTCATAAAGTCACTAGCTTCCATTTACTCCAAAATTATTCTGAAGGAATTATTCTCTTCAGTGAGCTTTTGAGATTCTTTTTCCGTCTGGTAAATTTGGCTTTTTAAGGCATTCTTCTTATTGGCTTTTTGAGTCTCTTTTGCCATTTGAGTTAGTTTATTTTTTAAGGTGATATTTTCTTCAGTCAGATTGTTGACTCTCTTTTCATGATTTTCTTGCATCTTTCTCATTTCTCTTCCCAATTTTTCCTCCACTTCTCTTATTTGGTTTTCAAAATCCTTTTTAAGTTCCTCTATGGCCTATAACCAGTTCATATTTTTCTTGGAAGCTTTTGGTGCAGGAGTTCTGAATTCATTGTCTTCCTCCTGTTCCATACTTTGACCCTTTTTGTCTCGAAAAAAGGAATCCAATGTTGGATTGCTAGGCTTGCTTTGATTCCTTTGCTTACTCATATTGCCACTTCATTACTTGATTTTTGAACTTTTTGCCACAGTAGAACTCTACTTCAAGAGAGTGGAACTTTGTCCCAAATTGCTGGGGTTTTCTCAGCTGCCAGAGCTATTAGTTGGTTGCCATCTCTGAAGCCTCCACATGCTCTGGCTCACTGGTCACACACCCCAGGACCTCCACCCTAGACAGCAATCCAGATCCAATTATGTTAAAGCAACAGCAATTATACCTCTGAATAGTTGCTTGGTCCCCCTACCATCTGTTGGCCAGGAAATCTGAAACAGCCACACAACCATGGCCACCATGCATCAACCACTTCTCCCTTCTTGTTGGCAGAAGCCAGACCACAATCCAGGATTCCCTGTAACCAAAGTCTACACTGACTGCTCACTTAGTCTTTGGCATCTATGTGTTGACAGTTCTGAAATTGCCACAGCTGCTTGTGATTCACTCTCTCAGACACCCTCTAACACTGGCTGGTCAGGGCACCATGGGGCTAAAACCAGTGACTCACTTGGGACTGGGCTCTTCTCCCTATCTTCCCCCATCCCCTCTCTTACTTACCAGTATGACAGGTGGAACTTTATATACCAATGCTTGTATATCTTATTTCACAGTTACAAGTAAAATAATAATAATAATAATAATAATAATAATAATAATAATAATAATAATATATTTTAAATATTTGACTTTAAAACTTTGAATTCTAGATTCTATCCCTTCTTTCACTATCACCTACCCTTACTGGGAAAATAAGCAATTCAATACAGGGTGTACATGTGAAGCTATGCAAATCATTTCCATAGTAGATATATTGTGAAAGACTGACTATATTTCCCTCCACCCAATTCCATGCCCAATTGTTCTATTCTCTACTTTGATCCTGTCTTTTTTCAAAAGTCTGTGCTTCCAACTTCACTCCCTACCATCCTGTGCTCCCTTCCATCACCCCCCTCTCATCCCCTTCCCTCATACTCTCCTGTATAGTGAGATACCCTATTTAGAGTGTATGTCATTTCCTCCCTAAGTCAAATTCAATGATAATAAGGTTGACTCATTCCCTTTTACCTTCCTTTTCTTCCCCTCCATTGTGACAGTTTTCCCTTGCCTCTGCTATATGGGATAATTTAACACATTCTGTCTCTCCCCATCTCCTCTCATTATATTCCCCTCTCCCCTTTCAATTTCACCTTTTAAGTATCATCCCTTTCTATTAAATTGGTTCTATATGCTCTGTGTATGTATACCTTTAAAAATATACACACATTCCCATATGTATTAATATGCCCATATACCCTTTTATATAGACATATATGTATGTATTCATATATACATTATATATATTCCCTTCAACTATTCTCAAACCGAGAAAAGTTTCATAAGTTACAATTAATGTTTTTTCCAGGTAGGAATGTAAATAGTTCCACTTCGATAAGTTCCTTTTTTTTTTCTTTTTCCTGTTTGCCTTCTCATGCTTCTCTTGATTCTTGTATCTGAATGTCATATTTTCTATTCAACTCTGTTTTTTTCATCAAGAATGCTTGAAAGTCCTCTATTTCATTGAATGACCATATTTTCCTCTGAATCATGATACTCATTTTTGCTGGGTATGAGATCTTGGTTTTAATCCCAGCTCCTTTGACCTCCAGAATATCACATTCCAAGCCCTTTGATACCTCAGTGTAGATCCTGGGTTATCCTGATTGTGTTTCCACAATATTCAAATTGTTTCTTCCTGGCTGCTTGTAATATTTTCTCCTTGATCTAGGAATTCCTGAACCTAGCCATAATCTTCCTTGGAATTTTCTTTTGGGGATCTTTTTCAGGAGATGATTGGTAGATTCTTTCAACCTCTATTTTGCCCCATATTTCTAAAATATCAGGGAAATTTTCCTGGAGAATTCCTTGTAGGATGATTTCTAGGTTCTTTTTTAATCATGGCTTTCAGGTAGTCCAATAATTTTTAAATTTTCTCTCCTGGATCTATTTTCTAGGTCAGTGGTTTTTCCCATGAGACATTTCTCATTGCCTTCTTTTTTTTTCCATTTGTTTGGATCTGTTTAATAGTATCTTGATTTCTCATAAAGTCACTAGCTTACATTTGTTCCAAACAAATTGTGAAGGAATGATGATTCTCTTCAGTGAGCTTTTGAGATTCTTTTTCCATCTGGCAAAATTGGCTTTTTAAGGCATTCTTCTCCTCATTGGCTTTTTGAGCCTCTTTTGCCCTTTGAATTATTCTATTTTTAAGGTGTTATTTTCTTCATTAGGTTGTTGACTCTCATTCCTTAATTTTCTTTCATCATTCTCATTTCTCCCCCCAATTTTTCCTCCATTTGGGGGGGGGTTCAAAATCCTTTTAAAGTTCTTCTAAGGCCTGTGTCTAGTTCATATTTTTCTTGATGATTTTTGGTGCAGGAGTTCTGACTTTGCTGTTTTCTTCCTTTTCCATGCGTTGATGCTTTTTGTTCCCAAAATAGGAGTGCAAAGTTGTATTGCTGCACTTGCTTTGCTTCCTTTGCTTGCTCATATTGCCACTCCATTACTTGACTTTTGAGCTTTTTGCCACAATAGAATTCTGGTACCAGATAGGGGAGCTTTGTCCCAATCACTGCGCTTTTGACAGATGTTGGAGCAATTAGTTGGCTGCCCTCTCTGAAACCTCCACAAACTCTCTCAAACTGGTCACACTCCCGGCAACCTCTACCCGAAGACCACTATCCAGATCCAAGCAGATTAAAGCAAGAGCAATTACCCCTCTGAATTGTTGTTTGGTCCCCCTACAATCTGCAGGCCAACAGCTCTGAAGCAGCCATGTGACAGCATCTGCATGGCCACCACACCTCAGCCATTTCTCCCTCTAGGGGACAAAGGCCAGACCATCCTGCCAGATTCCCTGTTCCCAAATTCTACACTGCACTTCTGTGTCACTTTGTCCTTAGCATCTATGGGTTACAATTTTGGAAACTGCCACAGCTGCTGGTCATCTGAAGAACCTCTAGCTGGTGGCTGGTTGTGGACACCCTGAGGCTAAAACCTCCAGCTCATGCAGGGCTGGGCTCAGCTCCCAAAGCATTGTGCAGGCCCCTTCCTGGCAGCCTGCTGGGTTGTCTTCAGAGGGAGATTAGCTTCTCTTTGTCGCTTTGTGGGTTCTGTAGCTCCAAAATTTTATTAGACTCATGTTTTACATGAATTGTAGGAGGTGGAAGTGGGAGTCATGTAGAAGTCCTGTTTCTACTCTGCAATCTTGGCTCTGTCACATACTTCTAATATTTTTAAAGAAAACAAATATGCCAGAATGAATTTTCTCCCTCTAGAACTAACTCTGCCACTTAATAGATACATGATTTTGGTTGTATTGTTTGCTTTTTTCTGGGACTCAGCTTCAATTTTTTGTTTAATTTATGTATTTTTAGTTTTCAACATTCATTTCCACAAGATTTTGAGTTACAAATTTTCTCCCCATCTTTCCCCTACCTCAACCCCAAAATAACAATTGTACTGAATACCCCTTCTCCCATTGTGCTCTCTCTTATATCCTCCCCCATCTCCCCTCTGACTTTCTAGTAGGGCAAGATGGATTTCTGTACCCTAGTGCCTGTATATATTACTTCCCAGTTGCATGTAATAATAATTAATAATAATAATAATAATCATATATTGCTTAACATTTTATTTTAAGGATTCGATTTCCAGATTCTTCCCTTTATTCCCTCATCACTCCCCCCACTGGGAAGAAAAGCAATTTAATATAGGTTATATATGTGTGGTTATGCAAAACATTTCCATAGAGATATATTGTTTAAGAATGACTGTATTTCCCTCCATCCTATCCTGCCCCCCACTTATTCTATTTTCCACGTTGACCCTGTCTGTTTTCAAAAGTGTGCACTTCTAACTACCCTCCTCCCCAGTTTTCCTTCCCTTCTATCATACCCCTTCTTATCCCCTTCCCCCCTACTTTCCTGTAGGGTAAGATATCCAATTTAGTGTATGTTATTCCTTCCTTAAGTCAAATTCAATGAGAGTAAGGTTGACCAATTCCCTTTTGCCTTCTTTTTCTTCCACTCCAGTGTAACACTTTTCTCTTGCCTCTTTTATATAGAGTAATTTACCTTGTTCTATCTCTCCCTATCTTCTATCATTATATTCCTCTTTCACCTCTTAATTTTATTTTTTAGATATCATCCCTTCCTATACAAATGATCCTGTGCCTTCTGTCTATGTATGCCTGTACACATATATACACAATCTCACATATGTATTTATATAGACATATACACTCCCATATAAACATATATATATATATGTGTTTGTGTGTGTGTGTATGTATACACACATATACATATACATATATTCTCATCAACTATCCTCATACTGAGAAAAGTCTCATGAGTTGCAATTATCATTTTACCATGTAGGAATGTAAATAATTCAATTTTAATAAGTTCCTTATGATTTATTTTCCTTGCTTACCTTCTCATGCTTCTCTTGCATCTTGTATATGAAAGTCAAATTTTCTATTCTATTCAACTCTGGTTTTTTCATCAAGAATTCATGAAAGTCCTCTATTTCATTGAATGACCGTATTTTACCCTGAAACATGATACCCAGTTTCCTGGGTACATGATTCTTTGTTTTAATCCTAGCTCTTTGACCTCTAGAATATCATATTCTAAACCCCTTTTTTTGCCTTTTGGATGTCAATTGGGGTTAAGTAACTTGCCCAAGGTTACACGGCTATTTTTGTGTGTTTGTGTGGAACCGAACTCAGATCCTCCTGACTCTGGGGCCAGCGCTTTACTCACTGCGTCGCCTAGCTGCCCCAATATTCTAAACCCTTTGATCCCTTAATGTAGAAGCTGCCAGATCCCTGTGTTATCCTGATTGTGTTTCCATAATATTCAAATTGTTTCTTCCTGATAACTTGTAATATTTTCTCCTTAACCTGGGCACTCTGGAATTTGGCTATAATATTCCTAGCAGTTTTCTTTTGGTGATCTTTTTCAAAAGGCAGTGGGTGGATTCTTTTAGTTTCTCTTTTGCCCTCTGGTTCTAGAATATCAGGGCATATTTCCTTGATGATTTCTTATAAGATGATGTCTAGGCTCTTTTTTTGACCACGGCTTTTAGGTAATCCAATAACTTTAAAATTATCTCTCCACTTTCTGTTTTCCAGATGAGTTGTTTTTCCAATGAGATATTTTACATTATCTTCTATTGTTTCATTCTTTTGGGTTTGTTTTATAATTTCTTCATTTTTCATAAAGTCATTAGCTTCTATTTGCTCCATTCTAATTTAAAATGAATTATTTTCTTCAGTAAGCTTTTAGACCTCTTCCATTTGTCTAATTCTGGTTTTTAAGACACTTCTCCTCATTGGGTTTTTGGACCTCTTTTGGCATTTGGATTACTCTATTTTTAAAGTATTATTTTCTTCAGTATTTGGGGGGGGTGTCTCCTTTAGCATGGTTTTAACTCTTTTCTCATGATTTTTCAGGGTCACTCTCAATTCTCTTCCCAATTTTTCCTATATTTCTCTTACTTGCTTTTCAAAATTATTTTTCAGCTCCTTCATGGTATGTAACCAATTTATATTATTCTTGTAGATTTTTGATGCAGGAGTTTTGACATTTTTTTGTCATCTTCTGGCTCTGTTTTGATCTTCCTTGTCACTAAATAAAGATTTTATAGTCCAATTTATTTTCATCTGTTTGCTCATTTTTCCCAGTCAATTACTTGATTTTTGAGCTCTTTGCCACAGGAGAACCTTGCATTCAGAGGGCAGAGAGCTGTGTGCCAAATTTCTGGGGTTTTGTGCAGCTGTTGTAAGAGCTAATTCTAGACACCTGCTTCAGAACTGTGAGAAAGACTCTCTCTCCACAGTTGCCACAAGTTCTGCCATGCCAGTGTTCCTCCTCACCCCAGGACTGCCTTCGTAGCCTGAGAACCAGATCCAAGCAGGGGAAAGCAAGAGAATCCTACCTCAGCACTAGCAAAGAGATTCCTGCAATTGACCTCTGATCAGCCTCTTGGTCTCCCTACCATCCGTGGGCCTGGAGTTCCAGAAGTAGCTGCTGCTGCTGCTGCTGCTATTGCCGCTGTAGCTGCCACCACCTTCTCCACTCCTGGGGCAGGGACCAGACCACACTATTTTCTCACCTATGTCCAACAGGGTTTCACCACTGATCTCTTGACTTTTTCTTTGGCATTTGTAGATTGAGAACTCTAGAAGTCACCACAGCTTCCAGTGATTCAGTCCCCTGAGGTCTTCTCCATCCTCAATTTGTGAAACTGATTTTTTTAAAAGACAATAACCAAATATTAAAATATGAGAGTTTACTCTTTCTAATCTTATTTCATTTTATTCTATTCAGTTTATAATTTGATTTTGTCAAGATCTTTCTAGATTCTCACTATAATTCAATATATTGCCTGAACCCTCTTAACCTCACATCAGTTGTAGACTTGACAAACATGTCACCTATACCTTTGTAAAAGGCATTGATAAAATTATTAAATATAACTGTCCCAATACATATCCCAGGGCGATTCTATGAGAAATTTCTTTCCAAAATAACTTCAGATCACTATTTACTACATTATTGGTCTAATGACTGAATCTATTATAAACCCAACTTGACATTTCTCCATCAAACAAGATATGTATAAATTTAAGATTTGTATAAATCTTAAGAACCTGTGCCCAGAACATAGGCATTGAATGAATGATTGTTCCCTTTACCTCCTCTCTATTATCTCCTCTCTTGTTTAATACAAGGGACTTTATCAAGTGCTTTACTTGAATTGTAGACCCTCTTTACATTCCCTAGAATGACCTATTAATTTTACCACAAATGAAATAAAATTAGTCAATTATTACCCATTCTTAATAAAGCCATTCTATTTTTTAGTTATCTCTCCCCCCTTAATAAAATCTTCTATTTTTAAAAGAAATGTCTGTCCAAATCACTAGTCTATATATTTTTATATTACACTCTTACATTTTCAAAAAAGGACCTAGGTGCCATAGTTTATAGTGTACTGGGCCTTAGAATCTTAGGGAGTCCAACTAAGCAGCCCATCTAGCAATGAGTCCAGCAATGATGTTGTATCCAGGGGAATCAACCAAAGAATAGGACAAGAAGGAAAAGAACATTAGAACCATGTTTTCCTAAAACAAAACTACCCTTGGGCATTTAGCTCTATGCTGTTGGATAATGAGGATTTTAAAGAGGTTTTACCTTTTGTTAAGACTAAAAATTCATCTCCTACTCATTACTCCTGTTTCTACTCCCTGGGGTCAAACAGAATAATTGCAATAACTCTTCCACAGTTATAGACGTTCTTATACTTAGAGAAAGATATTCTATCCATTCTGAGTCTTCTTTTCTCCTTGCTTAGCATTCTCAGTTGACTTAATTCAAGAAATCTTCATGTGACATATAAGATCCTTTAACATTCTGAATGTTCTTCAAAGAATTTTCTCCAGTTGATCTATATCCTTCCTAAATTGTGTCATCTAAAACTGAACATAATACTCCTTATCAAATCAGATGTGGGCAAAATATAATGTGGCTGCTACTTTCCCTGTTGCTGACATTATTGCATTCACAATATAGCCTATGATTGAAATGGATCTTGATTTGATATCACATTTGTTTTTGTTTTGTTTTGATAGAATCTGTGATTGCATTACTTTTAGGAGTACCTTTTGAGGGACTCCTTCATCCAATGGCATCTTACCTGAAACTCTTAGTTTTAGAGTCACCTCAAAATATTGAGACAATAAATGATTTGTCCAAGGTCACACAGTCAATATGTGTCAGAGGCAGAATATGAGTCAGGTCTTCCTAACTCTAATGCCACTTCTTTATCTGCTACATTTATTCTCTCCCTACACAATATAACCTCACAATTATGCCACTCTATTCTTTACACTTAGAGGAAAATATTCCTGTGGCATACATTTTGACAACGTGAGTTATACTTTTATTTGTGGAAAATTCTCTAATAGGTCTCCAAAGCATTGACTTGTAAAAACTAATAGTCATTAAACCAGGCATTGAAGAAGTTGCATTAACCTGGGTAAACTCTACACATCAATTGTGTAAACTCTCACTTGTTACTTCTTACACAATTTCTTAAGGGAGTCAAGTGTCTTCCTCAAAAAAATGTAATCAGGAAAAATATCCAGCAATGTGCCACGGTGTTATAGATAATGGAGGCCACCAACCCTGTTAGTGGTCTTATGAAGAAGTTAGGTGACATCCTTTGGATCCTGTCATGTGGCACTCAACATTAAAATAATTCCTATCTTCTCCGTTGTCCTGGACTGATTCTAATGTTCTCTTGGCTGCTCAAGATGAAAGTGGAGAGAGGGAGATCAAAGAACTAATAAGGCAATTAGACAAGTAACATCAAAGTAACAATTTCATTTTACATATGAGGAAACTGAGGTTCTTTGAGGTTAAGTACTTGGCTAAGGTCTCTAAGAAGTTAAAGATCAGAGTTGGGATTCAAGACCAGGTCACCTGATTTCCAAATTCAATGTTCTTTACCTCTGTCCTTCAATGTCTCCTTATTGTTAGTTAGAAGTGGTTTGGAGATTAAGCTATCAAGGATGACAAAATTTATGTTTATCCCCTACTTTCTTGCCATACTAAGAGTGAGAAAGAAAAATCAGGAAATGGGAAAATAATTTGCTACAAATACCACAATCTGCTATGATCATGTAGACAGCTTTAAAATTCCCCCACACATGGAAATCTCCATGAAAATCTAATATAAAAAATTGAAAAGGACAGCTGAGTTTATTAAATTGCCTTTAGGCCCACAGACTGTTATTTATTTATTTTTCCTGATTTGCTTCACATGGTTTCTGTTAAAACTTGGGGAGAGGCAGAGGGCTGTAATTGAAAGGACACTGGAAATGGAGACAGAAATTCATATGTAAAGCATTACACTGGTGATCATTTGCAAGGATTTAAATTTTCTTATCCTCAGTTGACCTGTTTGTAATATAGTTATAATAATATGTTCACTGCCTGATTCACAATGTTAATGTGAAGAAAATACTTTGTAAAAAGCATTATGTCCATATGAATTATTCTTATAATAGTAAACTAACTGGCCAAATTAATAGAATGCTGGGCCTGGATTCAGGAAGACCTAATTCAAATCAATATTCACATTCTTACTGTGTGTCCCTGGGCACATCACTTAACCTTTTTTGGTTTGTTTCCTCAACTTTAAAATGATGATAATAACACCTATCTCCCAGGGTTGTTTTGAAGATAAATACAATAATGTTTGTGAAGCATTTTGAAACCTATAAAGCACTACATAAATACTAAGTATAATCATCACTGTCATTGTCATATATTTGTTTTCATGAATAGTCAGTGACCCTGTAAGTTATGTTGATGTCTTGTTATATTTTTGAAGATGGACTTTTTAAATCAACTTTCCTTTGCCTCTCAGTGTATTATTTGCATATTTTCTATAGGAAAGAGTCAAGAGCAAAGACCAAATCTAAACCTTTGTCAACAAAAAAGGACTTGATAGAGTTCCAGCCTCAAAACCTGGAAGACAGGGGTCCAAGTTTCATCTCTAACACATGCTGTCTGCGTGACCCAGGGCAAATCACTTAACCTTTCAGTGTTCAAGATAATCCTGGAAGAGTTGCAGAAAAGAAGCCAACTTTTTTTTAATTTATTCATTCATGTTGTTTCCTCCACTTACAATTTCACAGATTCATTGCCTATCTCTATTCACTCTGAATGAGAAAATAATCATTCTCCCACAGATGCTAATTTAAGGGTCATTTTTCTTAAATTTCTAAAAGAACATAAATATTTTTCTCCACTGATTTAAGAACTTCTTCAGAAAATTATATGGTTATCCACATTAATTTGACATTCAAGATGAGATAATTAACTCACAAGACAGGCAAGCAAGTCTCATTGAAGAGCAAGGCATTCTTTGGAGAGACAGAAGGCAGCATGTGCTAAGCAACTCAAATTACTACAGACACCTTGGCCACCATCTCCCCTCACACCCTGATGGAGTCAGCCCATGACCATGAGACCCTGATCTTTGACTATAACAGTGCCTTTTAAACCACCAGACCTGCATTAAACCTAAAATCCACGGCCATTATTGAGGGGAAAATCCATTATACAGAGGAGGTTAACAGGCCCAAGAGTCCTATAGTGGCAGTATCCTCAGACCACTGGTCTTACTTAGAGATAAGCTCTACTAGCCCTAATGCTAACTTCTGGACAAAACATTTCCTGAAAAGAAGGGTCCAGTCACCCCCACCAACTATCAATAACTTCAATATATAGGGCAGATGAAGTGAGACAAAACAGAAGGGGACCCAGAGAAAGATACACAAGACAACATGTACCAGGTAAATCAAATTTACCATGACCGATTTGACCACCATGGAAATAACCCCATACCAGAATCCAAGAGCCTTGGGAATAGCTAACAGGTCAAACCCTCAGGTATCATTATTGGAAGCACATCCTGTGAAGAAATATCCAGGTAACAACTCCTGTATGTATTATATAGTCATAACTATTAAAGATCCATAAAATATAATCCTTACAATCAAAGTCTTTGGCACTGTCAAATAATGAAACCTATTTTCAGAGGTACTAATATTGAAGAAGATGTATTAACATCTACTTTCCTGTTCTAGTTTAAGAACCATGAAATCTTCTATCTAAATGATAACTGAAACTTATCATATGTGATGTTTCTCCTCTTAGAAAGTGAGATCTTGGGGTGGCCAGGTAGCACAGCTAATAAGAGCACCAGCCCCAGTGTTGGGATGACCTGGGGATCGAATCCAGGCTCAGATACTTAGCACCACACCCAAATAACTGGCTATGTAACCTTGAGCAAGTTACTTAACCCCAATTGCTTAAAAAAAGAAAGAAATATATAGAAAAGGATGGAGCCAAGGTAGAACATTGATCAGGACTTAGATAAACTCTCCCAAAATTATGGTCCAAAATTCTTTAAAATAATTCCTCACATTAAATTTGGAGCACCAGGGTGAACCCAAAGTGAGAGGGAGATATTTTTCAAATCAAAGACAACTTTTAGAAGGTCCACAGGAAAAGTCTATGACAACAAAGTGGGAGAAGATCAGAGTGCAGCAGAAACATGAGTGGTGGGTCTTAGAGACAGCTGCAACAACAGCTTCTGGGGTTCTCAGGCCAGAGAAAATTATAGAGTTAGATAACCAATCAGGAAGAGATTACAAGGAACCCTTTACTGGCACTGGGTGCTACTGGAGCTAATAGGCAACTCTAATGCCCAGAAGCAATTCTTTGTCACAGTTCTAGATTAGAGATGAATGCTTATAGTTGGTCACAAGGTGTAGCAGCAAGCACCCCAAGTGTCCTCAGGGTTTGCAGCTACCACAGGTTCTAGGATCTGCTTTGTTAAAGGAAAGCAACTCAAAATGGGTTAACAAGCT
>NW_027186320.1:6560299-6568753 GCF_028583685.1 Petaurus breviceps papuanus
AGAATTCAGATCAAATCACAGAACACTTCTCAAAGTGAGTCCCAAAAACAAAGCTACACATCAGGGCTTATATAGCCTTCTCCTGGCTCAGAGAATCTAACAACCTTTTGGACTCACTGGCCAATCAAAAAGTATCAACTGAAAAACAAGCCTCCCACCCCAGGCTCCAGGTGCACTTTAGCCTAGGGGCAGGGAAGATCTTTAAATTTACCTTTCCATTACACAAGGGAACCTTGGTTACAATTCCAGACCCAGGAAAAGTGCTAGCATGTGTAACTCAAAAAGTCAGGGGGCTTGATCACAGTTATAGGGTAGAAAGGAATACTAGGCTTCAGGGGAGCAGAGGTTCTTCTGGGTAAAGAACAGAGCACAGGCCAGTAAAGCAATAACCACAGTTCTCCTAAGATTTCACAGCAGCCCAAAAATGCCTGAAGTTTGGTGCAGTATCTTGTCCACCACAGGTGAGCAGAGCCCAACTTTGATATTAAGTTGAAAGTGAAGAAATAGGCAGGGGAAATAATCAAACAACAAAAAGAACCTGATCATAAAAAGTTATTGTGGCATCAGGGAAGACCAAGTCATAAACATAGAAAAATGCAATAATGTGTAAACAGCCACAAGCAAAGCCTCAAAGAAATATGCTGAATGAATCCTATGAAAGCAAGAATTCCAGTAGCAATTAAGGAAATAAATAAGAGTGGTAGAGAAAATTTTGGGAAAAGAGAATGATGCAAGAAGATTATGAAAAGGGAATTAACAGCTTGGTAGAAAAAAAATACTGAAAGTAACACCTCAAAAGAAAAAAATTTCCTCAACTGGAAAGAAAAGGGGCACAAAAATTCACTGAAGAAAAGCTCTCAAAAGAAGAGTAAGTCAAGGGAAAAGGACAAAAAAAATTTAATGAAGTAAAAAAAAAAAACTTTTAAAAAATAAAAATAAGACAAGAGTAAAAAGAGATACAAAAGTTCACTAAAGAAAATAATTCCTTAAAAAATAGAGTTTTATGAATGGAAGCTAATAAACCCATGAGAGGTTAATAAAATGAACAAAGTCAAAAGAAGGAGCATACAAAGACAAGGAGCACAGGTGTGAGATAACTATAAAGTGATGATAGCTAAAAATAAAATTAAGGGGTCAGAAAGAGGTATGCATGCAGGGAAGTAAAAGGGAGAGGAAGAACAGGGAGAATTATCTCACATAAAAGAGAAATGGAGAGAGGATTCTGGAACGATGGTGAAATAGATCAGAAAATTCCAAGCTCTCAAGGTTTTCCCCACAAGAGTTAAAATAGCATCTCAGGGCAGAGTATGGGTGGAGATGAATAAGAACAGGAACATAGCTGAGGTCCTCCTAGGACAATTTTATAAGATCTAAATAGAAATTCCAGGATGTGGTTCAGTTTCTGTGAAGAGTAAAAACAACTCCAGGCTAGGTTCCATTTTAACTGCAAGCTGCAAGCCTCTTAAACAATAAGCAGCCAGTCTCTTAAACAACAAATAGAAAGCCCTGTGGTTAGTTGGTTTGAGAGACTGCTTAGGCCTCAAGCACTAGAACTTTTACCCCCAGGATAGAGAGAGGACTTGGATGCATGAGCCTAGGAAGTTCAAGGTAACTTCTGCTGACAAGGAATGCCAGACCCAGCTGTGCTACAAAGAGCAATGGGAGGGGGGATGGGAAGGAACCAGCACATGCCCAGTGAGTGCAGAATCAGTGGGGCAGAATGCCCCTCGCTGTGGGCACCTACAGGAGGTTGGAGATTTGGCTTTGCTTTCAGGCTAGAGGAGAGAACTAAAGATCTGGGAAAAGAGGTACCATTTCCCATACCCCAGGGATAAAGGCGATTATGAATAAGCTATTGCCACAAAAAATGCGGAAAGAAAAATGGAGAAAGAATCCAACCACAGAAAACTATTATAAGAAAAGGGATGACCAGGGTTCATCTTCAGAGGAGGATATTGAAGCAAAGAAACCCCCGAAGAGTAACGGTTCTTGGATTATTCTTATTTTCCTTTTTAGTTTTTCCTCCATCTCGGTCATTTGATATTTAAAGTCTTTTTAAAGATCTCCTATGAATTCTTTTTGGACAGGTGACCATTTGACATTGCTCTTTGGTGGTTTCTTTACTTCAGTATCCTCCTCTGAAGATAAACCCCAGTCATTCTTTTTCCCATAATAGTTTTCTATGATTGGATTCTTTTTTCTGTCTGTGTTTGTGTGCATGCGTGTGTGTGTGTGTGTGTATGTGTGTGTGTGGTTATTGCTTATTTGTAATCGCCTCTGTCCCTGGGGTATGTGAAATAGTGCCTCTTTCCCCAGGTCTTTAGTTCTCTCTAGCCGGAAACCAAAGCCAAATCTCCAACCTCCTGTAAGTGCCCACAGTCAGGGACTTTCTGCCTCACTGCTTCTGCACTCACTCGGCATTTGTTAGGTCCTTCACGCCCCTTCTCCCACTGCTCTTTGCAGCACAGCTCTTTCTGGTGTTCCCTGTTGGCAGAGGTTACCTTGAGCTGCCTAGGCTCAGATGTCCAAGTCCCCTCACTATTCCAGAGAGAAAAGTTCCAGTGGCTGGGGCCAAGGCAGTCTCTTAAACCAACTAACCCCAGGGCTTGTTACTTGTTTTTTAAGAGGCTTGCTGCTTGCTGTTAAAATGGAATCTAGCCTAGAGATGTTTACTCATCCTGGGATTTCTCTTCAGATCTTCTCAGATTGTCATAGGAGGATCTCAGTTATGCCCCTGTTCTTATTTATCTCCACCCACACTTTGTTCAGCATTTGATACTATTTTAATTCTTGTGGGGAAAATTCTTGAGAGCTTGGAATTTTCTGGCCTATTCTGCCATCTTTCCCTCATTTCATATCTTGATGTAGACATAACCATGTAAGATTTCTGACAAATCTTACACAAACAAAAAGCTATTGGAATAGAAGGCAGTATTATTATGTCTTTTGTTTTTGTACATTAAAACATATCTTTTAAGTAACCAATTTTATTAAAAATAGTTATTACAATAGGAGGCAGTAGTATTATATCTTCTGATATTGTACATTAAAACATATCTTTTAAATAAACAATTGTATTCCCTTAAGGCATGTATAAAAGAAATGGAGGAAATCCAATGAGCTTCAAAATTACAAAAATATAATGACTAATTGGGGATCAATACCAAGGTCAGTAAAGCTATAGTAAGAGGATAATTAGTAATAAATCAAAAAAAAAATTAAAACCTAAAAACCAACTTGGGGAAATAAAAATCTAGCCAAAATATATTTTAAAACTGGGGAATATAAGACCCAAAGATAGGAAATAACTTGCCACAAAGCAAGGAAGTGGCAGAGTTGGTGCTTGAATGAAAATGAATTGTAAGTTCAGTGCTCTTTTCAGAGCATTCAATGAACAGAATCTAATTCATAAGGAGCAGGTAAATAATGTGCCATTGTCCTGAATAAAATTAGAGCTGTGATTGCATAAGCACTGTCAATGATCTTTAAAAAAATAATGGAGAACAGAAGAAATGCCATAAAATGGATACTTTTGATTCTTTCTATATTGCCAGTGCATTAATCTAAGTGATATTTCTCATGCAATTTAGAGTTTGTAGTCTAACTAATATCTCCAAATTCTACCGGTAGAGAGCAGGATTAACTTAGTTTCCTATTTTTACTGCCAGCATCTGTGAAGAATAACAGGCCATGATATCATGAAATATATTTCAGCATCCTGCTAGTCACCCCAAACACCCTCTGATCCCATTTAGAGCTTCCCACTTGCTATTTGCACAATAGCAGTGGCCTCTCTGTCTCACTGGGGACCTTTGGTAGCTTGTAAGAAATTGGCCTCTCTATTTAGACCCTTTTTGTTCTTGTCATTATTCTGCTGTTTTTTCTTATCCTGCTCTTCTCTCTTCACCAAAGGTCTGGCCCCAGTAGGTGGAAAAGATTCATATACACTGCTTGTTGCTGCTGAAAAAGCCTTTTGGAGAAGACAGATGTTCCTGAGGAGCTGGCCATAGCATCAAAGTAATGCCATCAAACACTTGAGATAGATACTAAGATATATTACATACACTTACTGACTCACTCTCTGGAGGACTCTAGGGAATTACATGTGTTGGATCAGACTGTGTAAGTGTAAGACAAGGATTACTATGTTTTCAGTTTCTTCAGTGGCAGGTTAAAGGTTCTAGTGGCTTTGGAATTGGTCTCAAAATCAATCATGAATTATAACCTTCTAAATGACCTGTGGTTTACACTGACAATATTTAACATAAATGTTACTCTTGTATTCCTTGATTTAGAAAACTTGATTATCCCATCTCACAGAAGTAATGAGTTGTTGTGTGGGGTAAATCAGAAAAAAGAACACTGGAATATAGTCAGAAGATATATTTTTCCTTTGACTGTGCCTTAGTTTCCCTAATTGTAAAAGAGCAGAAACTCAAACCTTTCCACACAAATGATATTATCAGCAAATACTGAGATAATTCAGATGGATTTATTAGAAAGCAATTGCCATAGAAGTTAAGTTTTCAAATCAATATGTGAAGATATTAAAAAGAAACTATTTGTGCTGGCAAATAAAAACAAAACAAAATATATAAAAAGTCAGGTTTACTTGAAGAAGAAGAGTCCAGACCTCCAACTTCACTACTCACAGCACTGTATATGCTATACAAACTCATGTTTTGAAATATGACATATCACATGAGCCACTTTCCTAATTCTTTGGCCTTTTCTTTATAAATGACACTGCCTATGAGCCTCAGAATTGCCTCTTTCATCTATTTCACTCTCCCCAGGGCTGGGGGTAGGGACAAATAATCATTCATACAGATGAACAAGAGATCTTGTAAAACATTCTATTGGAATGTTAGACATGGGGTTTTGTGCACTTTAAGTATAATAGAGGGTTTATTGGCTCTAAAGGGCATTTTTGGTGCACCTTATGATTTGCTCTTTAATTCTGAAAGCATAGCTTCATTTATAATAGAAGCAAACTGGGGAATAAGAAGGAACCTAGAACTAAAAGCCAAGAATAGACTACAGAACCAGAATAATAAAATGGAGAGACATTTACTATGTTAATCCTTGTAAAAAGAAATACTTTAGAAACAATTTTGGAGTTCTTGTAAAAATGGATAAATCCTAGCATTGTTATTTTGTTGATGATTTCTCTAATCATATAGTTAAATACTAATTAGCTTTTCTTTTTTTTTTTTAATTTTCATTTGTCCACTAAATTTAAAGCTGATAGCGCGTTGAATCTTTTTTGAAAGTTTTTAATATCTCACATAATCACTTTCACATAGTAGGAAATCAAATAACATCTCCTTATAAGCTGGTTAATAAGTTAACCCAAATGTAATATCTCTTAGTTTTTTTCACGAGTTTCATTTTTTTCAAATAAGTAGTAAATCATCTCATGTTTATAGTTCAATTTTCCAATATCCTAATTGTCACTTCAGTTTGAACCACACCAGAAGACCTATTAAATATAATCATTCTGGATTCATTAAAGATGCTGGTTACCCATGAGTGAGATTTTACTTGGCCAGCAGTAACATTTTCTAAATCCTAGGAAATCCATTGAGACTGTAGCCCAGTAATAAAACATACTAGTGTATTATTTGCTTCTAACGGAATATATCATGGTCAAGTATTGTCAAACCCTCTTGTCTGCAAATAAAAAGTAAATAAATCATATTATACTTCATAAAGCAACAGTCAGTATTTATTCTAATAACCACAATTCCCTATAGCATTTACATGTGACTCTTGTCCATGCTTTTAGAACATGTACTATTTTTAGAGGTTTCTTATTGAGTATGTAAAATTCCTTAATGTAGATAGACACTGAACATTTTATTCCACAGTCAACTTTAATTATTATCATTGTTTTGTAAATATGAAAAGCATTTTTAATTTTTATTTTCTCCATATCAAATTTAGGCCTTTATGTCACTTAAATAAATAAAATTTTTTATTTTAACTGCAGAGAAGTGATTCCAAACCATGTAATTCTTATGGACAGGATTTTTCAATCATGTTTCCATTTGAAATACTTTGAGTACAATGCTGTATACCTATTGATGGACATTTTAGCACTAGAATACATTGGGAATTCTTTTAAGCCTTGTCTCTTAAATTTCCAACAAACCAAGGAGGAGAACTTTTCATTTGTCCTCACTGTTTTCAATTTTTATATTATCTTGCTTTATCTAATAGAACTCATTTCTACAAAACAGTTTATTATAAAATATCAACAGCTTTTCTTTAGTGTGGCATAAACAAGGAAATATATACAATTTCTGTGAAGTGTAGTCAGCTGAGCAGAGGACTAGACACATATATAAAATCAAAAACTTATGTATAAAATAAATTCAAACAATTGGAATAGTCAATATGATAATTCTAAGTCCAAACTGGCAAACTGGTCAATCCTGTTTACTCAGAGTATGTAGAGCTGATTCCCCATTGCTATTTCCCCTGAAAAAATAATTTTTTAGAGACCAGCATTATCAATTACTACATTGACTGTGAGTAATATAAGCTAAATAAGAGGTTTTAGCTAAATTTCCTCAACTTTCTATGCTACACTGTATGTGTTGATCCAGTTGTAGTTGCATGCATTATTGAATCCTTGCTTCTTACTCTTTTCCCCTCATTTGATACAGGCGGAAATCTCATTGCTCTGCTTCAGCAATCAAAGTAGAAAGTAGAATAAAGGAGATATTGCCTTTTAGTTCCATTAAAAATGAGAAAGAAAAAAGCTCTCTCTCTGCCTGTAAACAAATTGACATTTACCTTTTTGAAGAAATGCAAATAACAATGTGCTGTTAAGATATAGTTGGAGAGGTCCCCAAAACACATGCCTTTTCTAGCTATCATATTCTCTTACTGTGATTTTTTTCAAAGTAATTACATTGCTATGAGAAAATCACAATGAAATATATAACAAATCTTTACTATATCCATTAATTCTTTTCCCTCTGAAGATTAAATAACATATTAACTGAAATTATTTTTTTTCCATTTTACATGAAAAAGTCAGAGCTTACTCAAATTTTCATCTTATTAGAGGCATCAAAGTCCTCAAAGTGACAATCGCAGTAACCCAAATTGTAACTATCTGGTATATAGAAAGTGACATAAGTAATGATTTGCTGGTGGTGATTAATGAATTTTCAATCCTCATATATTTGAGAAGATGGAAGAAAGCCTTTCTTATTAAAGAAGCACTGCTAGTTAAGTACTCATCTACTCTAATGGGGAATAAGGTAGTCTAATACACTGAATAAAATATTAGAATTATTTGTACTAGATGTGGCATTCCTCCAGATTGTATAATGATTTTATCAATGAAGGCAACTTTCAGATTGGATCAATACCTCCCTTGAAATTTATAATCTTTTAAAATGAATCAGGGATTAGATATGTTTCGTGACTTGCTCATGTATTCCAACATCCAACATACAGTTACCATATGTCCAAGATAGTGTTTGAATCTTGGTCATCATGACTCCAAGGTCATTTCTCTATCCATTATATTAGGCTATCTGTCCCTGAATTTCATCAGGATTTTCAACTCCAGTTGTAGTCCTGGGCAGAGATGAAGTAAAGTAAAACTATAAATATAGATCACAGAATTCCTATTTTCCTCATGTATAGGTAAATACATAGAAGTAAATGTATACACATATGTTAATACTAGATTAAAAATACTTTAAGATTGATACACAGCCAAGATGGGAGAGTAAAAGCAGATTCTCATGAGAGTTCTCCCTGAAGCCCCTATAAATTTATTTTTAAAAAGTGCTCTAAACAAATTCTAGAGAAGCTGGACCCATAAAAAGATGGAGTAAAATAAATTTCCACCCCAAACCGACTTAGTAAATCATCAGGAAAGGTCTTTGGCACCAATGATGAGAGAGGAGCACAGTCCAGTGGAGGTTGAACATGCACAAACTGTGATAGTAATGGCAATTAAAGATTCCCCTGTATTGGCTTTGTTTTCAAATTGATTGTGTTAAAACCCAGAGCTTGTTAATCCCACCTGTGGGATGGACTTGTTGATGTGAAAAGAAAGTCCTGAACTGGGAGGAGCTGGTGACATAGATTTGGAGAGACAAGAGAGAGGTGGAAGATCTTTTTTGGAAGCAGCACCTCATGGAGAGAGAGAGACTAAGAGAATTGCTGGTGGCCGCTTTGAATTGCCCTGGACTTTTGAGACCTGCCCCCTGAGCTGCCAAGGACTGAGGAGACATGGCTGTTTTGCTGGTACTTTGTCTGTCTGTTTTGATGTTGTTTTGCCAGATTTGTCCACTGGTGAAAGACAGTCCTTTTGTTGAAGAAGTCCTGGAACCTGGCTGTTCGCTAAGAAGCCGTGAAACTGTCCTGCAGACAGAGAGTGAATACTGTCCACTGGTGAAGGACAGTGCTGTTGTTGCAGGGGTCTGG
>NW_027186320.1:6568763-6631180 GCF_028583685.1 Petaurus breviceps papuanus
AAGAAGGATTTTCTTGTTGTATGTTTACAGAAATCCTGGGAGAGGGCTTTGCTAATGTGTTCAGGGGTTCTAGGACTGTTCTACAGACAGAGGATAAATTCATGAAGGGACTGGCAATGTATCTTATGGCCTTGCTAAGCCTTGTCTCCCCAGGAACTAAGATTGCTGAGAACTTGCCTCGTGTCAAGATGAAGAAAAGACCTCCATTTAGGTATTAAGTGCTGTGTTTAAACTTGATGTAACTCTGGGGTAGATTCAGTTGTGATCCAGGGATGGGGAACTTTTGACCTTATGTTTGGAAACTAATCTCCATTTGAGAAGAGGGGCTTTGTGGTGGACTTAATTAAGGTATAGCCTAGGGGTGGAGAAGTATTTAGAACAGAGACTTTGTAATTGATTGAATGATTGGAAGGTCCTGTGGTTGGGTAGTACTTGGAGATTATTTAATCACACTTAGTAAATGCTGTATTTTGAATGATGTCATGTTTTGATCTTCTCTGTTCTTGGTTGGTCACTGAATAAAATGGAGAGCACCTATGCTGGTATTCTGAACCTTGGGAAGTTGCCTTTCCTTGGCATTATATTACACAAACCAGGCCCCAGCGAACCTGGAACAGGCCTAGGGTCAACTGAAACAGTGGCATCAGTGGCAGTTTCTGTACCTCTCAATCCATGGAGGCCAAAGGTAGCTTGGAAGGTGACAAAGAAGGATCTGTCACACCTGGGACAGACTGGAGTACAGTCCAATGCAGGTCATGGCTGATACAGCCCCAGTGCCAGGAAACCAGGAGCAGGCTTTGGGAATGACTGAATCAGCAGAAGTCGCAATGGCTGGTTCCAAAGTTTTCAGACCATAGATGGTAAAGGGGTCAAACAATTGATTTGAAAGAGATTATAGTGGACTTTTTGCTAGCACTGAGGCAGGACCCTGTTGCTTTGTCAACACATGGATATGGGTTGTAGTACTACATGGCAATCCCAGGGTCAGAACTAGCACAACAGACTTTGAGGGGGAGAGCCTACTCAAAGTTCAAGGGCAGAAAAGTGTATTTGTGGTTTCTCAAAGACCAGAGTACAGGCCAGGTGAGGAGTAAACATTTCTTAGATCATATCACCTTGGAATAACTGAAAACTTAACAGTTCCCTAGAAGTATTTCTGAAAATAACTTCAGAAAAAACTGTGAAGCTTGGGACACTGTGCCCTCCATCTTGGAAGCAGAGCCCTACTTTTATTTTTTTAATTTTATTTTAGACTCAAGGCCCAAAACACAAATCCAGAACAAAGAAAAGAAAAACACATCATAAACTTAAATATTGGAACTTAAATCCAACAAAAGAAAAAAAAAGCATGTTGTGCACTTAGTAGAATATAAGAAGATTCAAAATATGTAACAATAAATTTTCATTTCAAGAAAGCCTATATGATCAATAATACATTTTGTGTAGAGAATTGTCCATCTTTTCTTTGCTTCCTTGTAATTTTTCTTTTGTTCTCTGATGTGCACTTTTATCCTTTGTTCTTTTTTACCCTTCCCTCACTCCCCTCCTGAAAGCTACAATAAAGTTTAAATATGTTTCTCTATAGCACATGCACATACACATATATACATACCTATATGGATATATACTTTCCCAAACATATTCTACTCCTGATCTTTGTTTTTTTTTATGTATGATATCTAATGTTTCCTATTCCTCCTGTCTCCTCTACTTCACTTCTACTTACTACCTTCCCCTACTATGACTTGCCTACTCCCCTACAAAGATCCCTACCCCTCCTCCTATTCCCATAAATCTAAACACACTTATATACCCCTATTTTACCTATTCCCTCTCCCCTTATAAAAATTCCACGCTTGTCCTCTCTCCTATGCCTCTACTATTTTATTTCTTCTGAATTTAGAAGACTTTTATACTATTATACACACATAGGATACATACATACATATCTATATCTATATATATGCATACATTTGCACATATATGTAGATATGTACTTATGTATTGTTCCTTCTTAAACCCACTCCTGATGGAAGTAGATTACCAGAACTGCCAGTCCTCCTTTCCATTCTAATTCCTCTGTATCAATTCTTCCTCTTGTACCTAATTTGTATAATATAATCACTCTTTTTAGCTGTTCCTAAATGGTTTTACTTTTTTAATTCATATCATGCTCAGGTTTACACCAGTCTTTCTTATGAGCTACCCAATTATAATAAGAATCTCAGACATACATTTTTACATATGTAAAAAGTAAACAGTTTTTTCTTATAGATCCCTTATAGTCAGTCTAGTCTTTGTTATGTGCTTTATAATTTTCTTGGTTCTAGTATGTAGAATTTTCTTTTAAGTTCAGGATTTTTTAATAATGTCTTGAAAGTTTGAGAGTTAATCAAATGTCCATTTTTATTGAGGATAATACTTAACTTTACAGGGTATGAAAATTTTAGCTGGAGCCCCAGTACTTTGGCTCTTGGGTATGTGGTATTCCAAGACCTGCTGCTGGGTAGGGCCCTTCTTTTACAGAGTTAAATTCAACTAAGAGGCTGGGAAAAATGAATAAGCAATGAAAAAAAACCGCTGATTATTAAAAATTACTATGGTGACAAGGAAGATGAAACACACCCTCAGCAGAACAACAAAATCAAAGTTCCAACATCCAAAGCTTCCAAGAAAAATATGATTTCTTCTCAGGCCATGGCAAAGCTCAAAATGGATATTGGAAATCAAGTAAGAGTTAGAGGAAAAGTGGGAAAAGAAATGAGTGATGCAAGAAAATCATGAAAAACTGGTCAACTTGTTAAAGAAGTCACACACAAAAAATACTGAAGAAAGCAACACTTTAAAAACATCATTCAAAATACATACATTCAAAATTCAAAATCATACAAAATACATCAAGTTTAAGCACAGCACTTAATACCCAAATGGAGGTCTTTTTTTCATCTTGACACCAGGCAAGTTCCCAGCAATCTTAGTTCCTGGGGAGACAAGGCTTAGCAAGGCAACAAGATACATTGTCAGTCTCTTCATTAATTCATCCTCTGTCTGCAGAACAGTCCTAGAACCCCTGAAAACATTAGCAAAACCCTCTCCCAGAATTTCTGTAAACATACAACAAGAAAATCCTTCTTCAGGACTTCTGAACCAACAGGAAGGTTCCCAGACCCCTGCAACAACAGCACTGTCCTTCACCAGTGGACAGTATTCACTCTGTCTGCAGGACAGTCTCCAGACCCCTGCAACAACAGCACTGTCCTTCACCAGTGGACAGTATTCACTCTCTGTCTGTAGGACAGTCTCAGTAGCTCTGAACCAACAGAAATGTTCCCAGACCCCTGCAACAACAGCACTGTCCTTCACCAGTGGACAGTATTCACTCTTTGTCTGCAGGACAGTCTCAGGAGCTCTTAGCCAACAGCCAGGTTCCAGGACTTCTTCAACAAAAGGACTGTCTTTCACCAGTGGACAAATCTGGCAAAACAACATCAAAACAGACAGACAAAGTACCAGCAAAACAGCCATGTCTTCTCAGTCCTTGGCAGCTCAGGGGGCAGGTCTCAAAAGTCCAGGGCAATTCAAAGTGGCCCCCAGAAATTCTCTCAGTCTCTCTCTCTGCCTCCACAAGGGTGCTGCTTCCAAAAAGTTCTTCTGCCTCTCTCTTGTGTCTCTCCAAATCTACATCACCAGCTCCTCCCAGTTCAGGACTCTCTTTTCACATCAAAAAGTCCATCCCACAGGTGGGATTAACAAGCTCTGGGTTTTAACACAATCAATTTGAAAACCAAGCCAATACAGGGGGATCTTTATATTCCATTACTATCACACATCCTTCCTCCAAAAAGCAAAATGCAAAAACAAAAACAAAACTGAATTGCTTATCTTCCAAGTGGGAATGGGTGAGGAGGGAAGAAGGTAAGAAATCTGGAACTCAAAGTTTTAAAAACAAATGTTTAAAAAAATGTTATATTATTTATTTGCAACTGGGAAATAAGATATACAGCCACTGGGGTATAGAAATACATCTTGCCCTGCTAGAAAGGTAGGAGTTGATGGAGGAGGATATGAAAGAACAGATTGGGAGAAGTGGTATTGACTAGGCTTGCTATTTTGGTGTGGGTAGGGGGAAGAAGGGGACAGAAAAATATTATAAATCAAAATCTTGTGGAAATGAATGCTGAAAATGAAAAATAAATTTAAAAATTTAAAAATCATTATAAATTCAAATCCACTGTAAGACGCTCAAAAAAAAAAAAAAAAAAAACAAAGTAAAAAGAAAAGGAAAAAATAGAAGAAAATGTGAAATATGTCATTGGAAAAACAACTGACCTGGAAAATAGATCTAAGAGAGATAAGTTAAAGGATTATTGGCCTAGCAGAAAACTCAACAAACGAGTTAGATATCATCTTTAAAAATATTATCAAGGAAAACTGCCCAGATATTGTATAACCAAAAGGTAAAGTGGAATTTGAAATAATTCACCAAACCACCTTGAAAGAGGTCCTAAAATCAAAACTGTCAGGAATATTATAGCCAAATTCCAGAGATCCCAGGGTAAGGAGAAAATATTGCAAGCAATGAGAAAAAAATCTAAATATGGTGGAATCACATTCAGGATGTCACAAAATTAATCAGTTTCTACATAAAAGAATTGGAGGACCTGGAATCTGATATTCTTGGGGGAAAAGGGAATAGGATTGTAGCCAAGAATCACCTATCAAGAAAAATTAAGTATAATCCTTCAGGGGAAAAATGGACATTCAATGAGAAAGAAGATTTTCTTTTTTTTAATTTTTAATCAAATGCTTTATTAACTTCTAGTTTACATCATTCATTTCCACAAGATTTTGAGTTACAAATTTTCTCCCCATTTTTCCCCTACCTGACACTCCAAAATAGCGATCCCACTGGATATCCCATCCTCCAATCTGCTCTCTCCCATATCTTCTCCCATACCCCCTCTGACTTTCCAGTAGGGCACAGTGGATCTCTATGCCCCAGTGCCTGTATGTCTTATTTCCCAGTTACTTGTAAAATAATATTGATAGTAGTGTATATGTATATACATCCCCATCTCTTCTCATTATATTCTTCTCTTACCTCTTAATATCGCCTTTTAATTAAGTTGGGCTTGACTCCCAGAACAGTGTGCTGGCCACTTTCTGACGGATGCCCTGCTGTCTGCAGCAGGAGGTTAGCTTCTCTCTGTCATTTCGTGGGTTCTGTAGCACCAAAGTTTCTTCAGAGTCAACTTTTACATGAAGTGGGAGAAGTGGAAGCCAGAGTCCCTTGAAAGTGCTGTTTCTACTCCACCATCTTGACTCCACCCCCCCGAGAAAGAGGATTTTCAAGCACACTTGATGAAAATACCAGAGCAGAATATAGAATATAGCTTTCAAATACAACACTCAAGAGAAGAATAAAAAAAGAAAAAGAAATCATAAGGGATTTAATGGTGTTATACTGTTTATATTTCTACATCGGAAGATGATATTTGTAACTCATAAGATTTTCTTCATTATTAGGCTAGTTAGAAAGATTATATCTAGATAGAGGGTATGGGTGAGTTGAATATGAAAGGATGATATCTATAAAAATAAAATTAAGGGGTGAAATAGGAATGAACTGGGAGAAAGGGAGAGGTAGAACTGGGCCAATTTATCTCTCATAAAACAGACAAGCAGTAGAGAGGAAGAATGAGGAACTGAGAGGGACTGAGTAAACTTTAACCTCATCAAAACTGTCTCAGAGAGTGAATGACATACACAATTGTGTATAGAAATCTCTTATCCTAAAGGAAAATAGGAGGAGAAGGAAATAAGAGAAGGGGAGAGGAGTTTCATAGAAGAGATAACAGATATGGGGAGGGAGTAGTAGGAAGCAAAGCACTTTTTGAGGAGGTATGGTGAAAGGAGAAAAAGGATTGAATAAATGGGAAGACTAAGGATGGAGGAAAATACAGTTAGAAATAGTAAGTGTGAAAAAGATCTTAAAGCAAGGTTTTCTTTTTCTGATAAAGACTTCATTTCTCAAACATATAGAGAGCTGAGTCAAATTTATAAAAAATGAGAGCTATTCCTCATATGATTAATGATTAAAGATATGATCAGTTTTAAAATGAAGTAATCAAAGCTATCATTAGGTATATGAAAAAAATACTCAATTACAATTAATTAGAGAAATGCAAATTAAGACAATGCTGAGGTGCTACCTCACATTTATTAAATTGGCTAATAGGAAAAAAAAAGGTAAATGACAGAATTTTCAGAACTTCTGGGAGGCAAGATTCTAGAATAAGCATTAATTTGCTCTCACTCTCCCTTATTGACCTGTAATAATCCAGAAAATATCAGCCCTGGAAAAAATCCTAGACCAGTGGGGAAAAAAAGCAGAAAGATGGTGTGCAGCAGTCTTTTTTGCCTTTGATGCTTGAGGGATTAAAAGGAAAGGTTCCTCTAACTCTAGTGGAAGGAGAGCAGTACAAGATTGGTGACATCACAGCAAGCCTGCAGCAAGTCCCACCTCAGCAAAGCAACAAAAGATTTTAAGTCCCAGGGTGGTGGAGCAGGCAAATATCAACACCTGTCCCTTGGCAAATGCTGGGAAACTGGTAGACTCCAGCTCAGAAAAGCACTGTGTGCACTGGTGGGCAGGCATCCTCGAGTAGCCAAACCTTCCCAAGCTTCAGAGCAGGCTGAGTGAATTGGCAACAGCCAGGGGCCAGATCACCCCCATCACTATCCGGAGAGCTTTAGTGTAGTCAAAGGGAAATGTAGAAAAAATCCACTTGGTCTCAGCACAAACTAGCCAACACCCAACTGAGCACCAGATAAGGTGTCAGACACAACTTCCAGGTGCCAGCACATAAAGCCAGTGAGTAGGTTCCTGGCTGCAAGCACAAGAAACTTGGGTGGGACAGTGACCCCTGTGTTCCAGCAAGAGAGTTCAATTTTAGGGGTAGCTAGGTGGTGCAGTGAGTGGAGCACTGGCCCTGGAGTCGGGAGGACCTGGGATCAGTTCCAGCCTCAGACACTTAATACCCACACAACAATAACTGGCCGTGTAACCTTGGGAAAGTTACTTACCCCCAATTGTTTAAAAAAAAAGTTCAATTTTAAAAGCCAGGATATAAGCAAATATCATGATGTAATAGTAATGAAATCTGAACATCCCTTTGTATTGCTAAACTGACAGGTACTTAGCACCTAGTTTCAAATTAATCCTTTGTTAAAGAAACAGAAGGTATGAGCCCCCGTTACTGATGTAACAGGAAAGGGCTGAACAAGGAAGAACAATATTGTAGACAAGGAAAAACCCTATCTGGGAAAGTCATAACTTCTTGGGATGAGCAAATGAAGGTTGGGCTGCTGTTGCTGGAATGAAACTTCCTGGAGAAAGTGATCTTGATTTTGAAAAGGGGAGAAAGGGATTTTGATTTTGAGAACAGAGCTTCTGAAGACTTCTGAGGGCCAGGTGGAGCTGCTGAGGCTGCTGAGGATTTCCAAGGGCCAGGTGGAGCTGCTGAAGACTGAGGAAGCATAACTGTGGTGTTAGTATTCTGTACATATGTTTTTGTGACTTTGTTAATGTGTATGAATGACCTTGTGCCTTTGTTAAGCCTTGTCTTCCCAGAAACAGAGACTGTGAAGGATTTGAGATGGACTGGACACTGTGAGCTCCAATATGCAGCAGGAACTGCACAGCGAGCTGGACAAGGAACTGGTTGCTGTCTTCCTTTGAACTCAGGTGGCAGTAGGTTAGATTTAGGCATAATCTGGGACTGTGGAAGAGGAGCTATGGAAGCTGAAAGCCTGCCCCAAGTCAAGATGAAAAGAATTCTCCATGGGTACTAAGTAGTGACTGAAATTGTAATTTACTAACTGGGGGTAGGTGGCTTGTGTATTTCCCACTAACTCTTTAGAGGATACTGAGTAGTGACTGATGACTGACTAGTGACTGATGATTGAATAATGACTGATGACTGAATAGTGACAGATTTGTAACTTAATGTGCCCCATGGGTGGAAGACTTTGACCTTTTGTACTTTGTGATTGAATGATTGAGTTACTAAGTGATTGATTGACTAAATGATTGTACATTGTTCAAAACTATGTGACCACTTTGGTGAAAATTATGTGTCCATTTTAGTGATAAGTTGTTGAGTTGTTATGTTATTGTAAATGCTATTGGCCAGAAGGAAAAGGAGGAAGAAAAAAAATCACCGAAGATAAGAGATCCTTAAAAATAAAGTGGGCCAAATGGAAAAGGGTATACAAAACTAACTGAAGAAAAAAATCAGTTAAATTAGAATAGGTACTGAGGAATCCAATGATTCTATGAAACAACAAGAATCAGTCAAACAAAATCAAAAGAATGACAAAAATAGAATAAAACAAAATACCTCATTGGAAAAGCAATAGGCACAGAAAATAGATTCAAAAGAGATAACCTAAGAATTATTGTTCTACCTGAAAGCCATGATAAAAAAAAAGCCTGAACTGAATCATTCAACAAATCATATTAGGAAGGGTTGGTGCGAAGATGGTGGAGTAAAAGCAAGATTTTGTTTTGCTTCCACTCCAACCACCTCCCACATTGTAAAAAAAATACTCTAAACAAATTTTAGAGCTACAGAATCCAGAAAGTAATAGAGAAAAACAAATCTCCTGCTAAAGACAGTCTGACAGGCTGACAGGAATGGGCTATAATGCCAACCTGGGAGCCAAGTACAGTGCTGAAGGCGTCATGTGGGCCCAGACCCTGGGTGGCCCTGACCAATATCACAGAGCAGCCAGAGCAGATGGCAGTAGAGGGAATCAATGGCAGCTGTGGTGGTTTCCAGACTTCTGAATCCATTAACTCCAAAAAGAAAGAAAAAGGTCAGTAGGGAACTCTATTGGAACTGGGTGAGAGAAGAGTGTGGTCTTGTACCTGTCCCAGGGACAAGAGGTACATGGCAGCAGGTTGGCTGCAGCTGCTGCCACGTGGCTGATGCCAGAGCTTCTGGCCTGCAGATTGCAATGGGGCCACTCCGCCATTCAGAGGGTAATTGCTCTTGCTTTGACCTGCTTGGATCTGGGTTGTAGTTTTGGGTGGTGGTCCTAGAGTGAGAAACAGCAATGTGTCAGAATTTGTGGTGGACTTAGAAAGGGCACACTCCTCATAGCTCTGACAACAACTCTGAAAACACTGAGAGAACTACATCAATTTGGGACACAGCTGTCTCCACTCTGGGAACAGAGTTATAATGTGTAAAGGAGCTCAAAAGTCAGGTAATTGACTGTCAAGATGAGCAAACAGAGGAAGTGCAATCATACTACAAAATCCATTTTGAGGGACAAAGAGGAGAAAACTTAGCACAAAAAGTAGACAACAAAGGCAAAACTCCTGAATCAGAAGCTTCCAAGATAAATATGAACTGGTTACAGGCGATGGAGGATCTCAAGAAGGACTTTAAAAATTAAATAAGAGAAGTAGATGAAAATTTGGGGTCAGAAATGAGGATGATGGGGGTGGCCAGGTAGCACAGCGAGTAAGAGCACCGGCTCCAGTGTTGAGAAGACCTGGAGATCGAATCCAGGGCTCAGATACTCAGCACCACACCCAGAAACAACTGGCCGTGTAACCTTGAGCAAGTTACTTAACCCCAATTGCTTAAAAAAAAAGAAAGAAATGAGAATGATGTAAGAAAATCATGAAAAACAAATCAACAGCCTGACTGAAGAAAATAACAGCTTAAAAAAATAGACTAACTCGTATGGCAGAAGAGGTCCAAAAACTCGATGAGTATAAGAAGGACTTAAAAAGCTGAATGACCAGATGGAAAAGGGATTTCAAATCTCACTGAATAGATTAATTCCTTCAAAATTAGATTGGAGGAAGTGGAAACTAGTGACTTTATGAGGAATCAAGATACTCTAAAACATATCAAAACACATGAAAAATAGAAGGCAATGTGAAATATCTCATTAGAAAAAACACTGATGTGGAAAATAGATACAGGAGGGATAATTTAAAAATTACTGGACTACCTGAAAGTCATAATAAAAATAGCCAAGAAATTATCCTTCAAGAAATTATTGAAGGGTCATCTAGGTGGCACAGTGAATAGAGCACCAGCCATGGAGTCAGGAAGAACTGAGATAAAATCCAGCCTCAGACATTTGGTACACTTACTAGCCATTTGACCTTGGGCAAGTCACAACCCAAGGAGGTATTCAGTAGGCTCACTATCTTGAGGTTGGAGTAAGGGAAACAAGGGGTGAAAATTTGTAACTCAAAATCTTGTGGAAATAAATGTTGAAAATTAAAAATAAATAAAATGGAAAAAAAGAGAGAGAAAAACTAATTATGTAGGAAAACTGTCCTGCAGTCCTGGAACCATAAGGTAAAATAGCCACTGAAAGAATTAACTGATCACCTCAAGAAAGAGATCTCAAATTGAAAATGCCAAGGAATAGTGTAGTCAAATTCCAGATTTATCAAGTCAAGGAGAAAATACAGCTAGCAGTCAGAAAAAAAAATATCATGGAACTGTATTAGGATTACACAGGACCTTGAAGGTTCTTCCATAAAAAAATAGGAGGACTTGGTAATGATATTCTATAAGACAAAGGAGTTTGGATTACAATTAAGGATAAACTACCCAGCAAAACTGAGCATAAATTTTCAGGAGAGGAAATTGGAATATAATGAAGTGGGGGACTTCCAAATCTTTCTCATGAAAAGCCAGAGCTCAAGAGACAATTTGATCTTCAAATACAACATCCAATATGGGTATAAAAAGTTAAAAAGGAAAGAAAAAAAGGTCATTACTCAAAAGAGTCAAACTGTTTACATCCTTACTTGGGAAAATGGTATCTGTAGTGATTTAGAACTGTATCTTTATTACAATATTAGGAGAAATATACACACACAGAGGGTGTGGGCATAAGTTGACTTTAATGTGATGATAAAAAATTATAAATAAGTGGTGAAAACAGTTTGTACTAGGAGAAGAGGAAAGGAGGAGACAAAAAAGGGTAGATTACATCACATTAAGAGGCACAAAGACCAATTATAGTAGAGGGAAAGAAGGAAGATAAATCAGCTTTGTCTGAAATTTCCTCTTAACAGATTTTGCTCAAAGAGGGAATAATATACTCAGTTATGGAAATCTAACTTATCTCATAGGAAACAAGGGTGAAAGGTGAAAGGAAAGGGAGTGGGTTGGTAGAAGGGAGGGTATACTTAAGGTTGTGTTGGTTAAAAGCAAAACTCTAGTGAGGAGAGAAAGGGAGAAAGAAGAGAGAAAAGAATAAACAGGAGGGTGAACAGGATGGAGAGAAAGATACTGATAGTATTCATAACTCTAAATGTGAATGGGATGAACTCTCCTATAAAATGGAAACATATAGTTTGGTGGATTAAACACGATAATGCTACATTATGTTGGTTACAAGAAAAATATTTGACCAGAGGGATATATACATATATATACATACATATATATATATATACAGAGTAAAGATAAAATGTTGTAGAATATATTATACTTAAGGTGAAATAAAAAAAAGCAGCAGTAGCAATCTTGATCTCAGACAAACAAAAGCAAAAATAAATCTAATTAAAAGATGCAGGTAATGAAAAAACATTATGTTAAAAAGGTGCCATAGACAATGAAGCAATTGGATCATTAATCATATATGCACCAAGTGGCATAGCATCCACATTCTTAGAGGAGAATTTAAGGGATCTCATACTCTTAAAACTAGATAAATCTAATCACAAAATAAAAAAAGAAAGATGTCAAGGAAGTGAATAGAATTTTAGAAAAATTAAATATGGTAGACTTCTGGAGAAAACTGAATGGGGGTTGAATAGAATATACCTTTTTCTTAGTGGTACATGGCATGTACACAAAAACTGACTATGTATTAGAGTATAAAAACCTAACAGTCTTATGCAGAGAGGCATAAATATTAAATGTATCTTTTTCAGATCACGATGCAATGAAAATAATATACAATAAAGGGCCATGGAAAGATAGGTTAAAAATTAATTGGAAACAAAACAATCTAATCCTAAAGGATGAGTGGGTCAAATAAGAAATCATAGAAATAATCAAAAACTTAATTCAAGAGAATGACAATAAAGAGCCAAAATAACAAAACTTGCAGGATGCAATGAAAGTGGATCATAGGGGAAGTTTTATATCTCCCAATGCTCACATGAATAAAATTGAGAAAGTGGAGGTCAATGAATTGGGCATGCATCTAAAAAAACTAGAAATTGAACAACTTAAAAACCCCCAATTTAATACCAAATTAGAAATTCTGAAAACCAAAGTAGATATTAATAAAATTGAAATTGAGAAACATATTGAACTAATAAATAAAGCTAAGGACTGGTTTTATAAAAATAACAACAATAAAATAAATTTTTGGTAAATTTGATTAAAACAAAAAGGAAAAAAAAAATCAAATCACCAGTATCAAAAATGAAAAGGCTGAATTCACCACCAATGGAGAGGAAATTAAAGCAATAATCAGGAACTATTTTCCCAACAGTATGTTAATAAATTTGATGATCTTATTGAAATTGATGTATATTTACAAAAATATGTATATAAGTTTATCTCATTATCAGAAGAGGAAATAGAATCTTTAAATAACCCTTTATCAGAAAAAGAAATTGAATAAGCCATGAAAAATATCTCCAGAGCCCGATTGATTTACAACTGAATTCTATCAAACATTTCAAGAACAATTTACTCCAATACTATATAAACTATTTTGGAAAATAGAAAGATGGAGTCCTACAAAATTCTTCATATGATACAAATATAGTGCTGATGCCTAAAGCAGGAAGGGTCAAGACAGGGAAAGAAAAATTGTAGACCAATATCCCTAATACATGTATATGTAAAAACGTTTTAATAAAATATAAGCAAAGAGATTACAGCAACTTATCATGAGAAAAAATACATTATGACCAGATGGGATTTATACCAGGAATGCAGGGCTGGGTCAATATCAGGGACACTATTAGCATAATTGACAATATCAATACCAATCAAAACAGAAATCATTTTATTATCTTCATAGATGGAGGAAAAGCTTTTGACAAAATACAAAACCCATTCCTATTAAAAACACTAGCAAACATAAGGGGAAAATAGAGTCTTCCTTAAAATAAGTAACAACAATCTAAAACCATCAGCAAGCATTGTATGTAATGGGTACAAGTCAGATGAATTTTCAATGATATTGACGGTCAAATAAGGATACCCAGTACAATACTCTTATCCAATATTGTACTAGAAATGTTAGCTTTAGCAATAAGAGAAGAAAAGGAAGTTAAAGGAATAAGAACATGCTAAGAAGAAACTAAGCTATCACTCCTTGCAGATGGCATGATGTTATACTTAGAGAATCCTAGACAATCAAGTAAATTTTTTTTTCCCTTTTGGAACTTGAAATAATAAAATATTTAGCAAAGTTGCAGGACATAAACTAAATGCACATAAATAATTGTCATTTCTATCTATCACTAACAAAGCCAAACAGCAAGAGATAGAAATAGAAATTCCATTTAAAGTTACAGTAAACATCATAAAATATTTGGGAGTCTACCTGCCAAGACAAATCCAGGAACTTTGTGAACACTATTACCAAATGTATTTCACAAAAATAAAGTCAGATCAAAATAATTGGATAAACATCAGTTGCTCATGGATATACTGATGTAATATAATAAAAATGACAATTCCACCTATTTCCATTTACTTATCCAGTGCCATGCCAATTAAATTACCAACAATTTCCTTTTTTTTTTCTTTATTAATTTGTTTGTTCACTTTAAATTTTACAAGATTCAGTTCCCCAGTTCTTTGAGTTTCAAATTTTCTCCCCTGCCTCCCATTACAGCCACACCCTCTCCCCCCCCCCCCCAAGGTGGCATACAATCAGGTATAGGATCTGCAGATACTTTCACATTAGACATTGGTCAGGTTGAAAAGAAGGCTTGGAACAGATGCAATGAAAAATGGGAACGAGGAAACCAAACCGAAAAGGAAGAGAAAGAGAGCAGGTAATTTGCTTCAATCTCCATTCTGTTCTTTCTGGTTCTTTCTCTGAATGTAGACATCTCTCTCCATCATGAGTCTTTTGGAGTTTATTTATAGCCCTGTATTTCTGAGAAGAGTCTGGTCTATCAAAGTTGTCATCACACATACATTAGATCTATAATGGTGTACAAATTTTTTCCTAGCTCTGCTCTTCTCACTCAGCATCAGTTCTCATAAGCCTCTCCAGGTAGATATGAAATCCATCTGCTCTTCATTTTTTATGGCACAATAGTGTTCCATTACATTCATAGACCATAATTTGTTTATCCCTTCCCCAATTGATGGGCATCCCCTTAATTTCCAATTCTTTGCCATCACAAAAAGATCTGTTATAAATATTTTTGTACATGTGGGTTTTCCTCCCAATTCTGGGATCTCTTTGGGATACAACCCTAGAAGTGTTATGGCTGGGTCCAAGGATATGAAATTTCTTATAGCCATTTGGGCATAGTTCCAGATTGTTCTCCAGAATGGCTGGATCAGTTCACAACTCCACCAGCAATGTATTAGTGTTCCAATTTTTCCACATCTTCTCCAGCATTTAACATTTTCCTGTTTTGTCATTTTAGCCAATCTGATGGTGAGATAAGGTACTTCAGAGTTGTTTAGATTTGCATTTCTCTAATCAATAGTGATTTAGAGCATTTTTTCATATGCTTATAGTTATTTTTATTTTCTTCCTCTGGGAACTGTCTGTTCATATCCTTTTACCATTTATCAATTGGGGAATGGCTTGTATTCTTATAGATTTGACTCAATTCTCTGTATATTTTAGAAATTAGGCCTTTGCCAGAGACATTGGCTGCAAAAATTCTTTCCCAATTTCCCACTTCCCTCTTAATCTTGGGTACATTGACTTTGTTTGGACAGAACTCAGCTTCTGCCATACTATATTCCAGTTTTCCCAGTAGCTTTTGTCAAATACTGGGTTCTTATCCCCAAAACTGCGGTCTTTCGGTTTATCAAAGAGTAGATTATTATAGTCATTGACTCCTGAGTCTCATGTACCCAAATCCATTCCATTGATCCACTGCTATATTTCTCATCCAGTACCAAGTAGTTTTGATGATTGCTGCTTTATAATACAGGTTAAAATCTGGTATAGCTAGGACACCTTCCCTAGCATTTCTTTTCATTAATACCCTTGATATTCTGGATCTTTTGTTTTTCCAAATGAATTTTGTTACTATTTTTTTTTCTAGGTGTACATAGTAATTTTTTGGTAAATTGATTGGTATGGCACTAAATATGTAATTTAATTTAGGTAAAATTGTCATTTTTATTATATTAGCTTTTCCCAGCAATGAGCAATTGATGTTACTCCAATTAATTAGATCTGATTTTATTTGTGTGAAAAGTATTTTGTACCTGTGTTCATAATCATCCTGGCTTTGTTTTGGCAGGTAGATTCCCAAATATTTTATAATGTCTACAATAACTTTAAATGGGATTTCTCTTTCTATCTCTTGCTGTTGGATTTCTTTAGAAATATACAGTAATGCCAAGGATTTATGTATGTTTATTTTATATCTTGCTACTTTGCCAAATTTATTTATTGTCTCAGTTTTTTTTACTTGATTCTTTAGGATTCTCTAAGTATATCATCATATCATCTGCAAAGAGTGATAAATTGGTTTCTTTTTTGCCTAATTTGATTCCTCTGATTTCTTTTTCTTCTCTAATTGCTACTGCTAACATTTCTAGTACTGGATTGAATAAGAGGGTTGATAGTGGAATACCCTTGTTTCACCCCTGATCTTACTGGAAATGCTTCTAGCTTGTCCCCATTACATATAATACTTACTGATGGCTTTAAATAGATGCTACTTATTATTTTAAGGAAGGGTCCGTTTATTCCTATACTTTCTAGTGTTTTTAATAGGAATGGATGTTGTACTTTGTCAAAAGGATTTTCTGCATTTTTTGAGATAATTGTATGGTTTCTGCTAGTTTTATTGTTGATATGATCAATTAAACTGATGGTTTTCCTAATATTAAACCATTCTTGCATTCCTGGCATAAATACCACCTGATCAAAGTGTATTATTCTTGTGATAAGTTGTTGCACTCTTTTTACTAATATTTTTTTTTTAAATTTTGCATCAATATTCATGAGGGAAATTGTTCTATAATTTTCTTTTTCCATTTGTCTCTTCCTGATATAGGTATCAGTACTATGTTTATGTCATAAAAAGAATTTGGTAGGGCTTATTCTTCACAAAATATCCAAATAGTTTGTATAGTATTGGAATTAATTGTTCTTGAAATGTTTGATAGATTTAGCTAATAAATCCATCTGGCCCAGTAGATTTTTTCCTAGGGAGTTCACTGATGACTTATTCATTTTCTCTCTTTGACATTGGGTTATTTAAGTAATTTACTTCCTCTTCAAGTAATCTGGGCAACTTATTTTTTGTAAATATTCATCCATTACATTAAGATTGTCAAATTTATGTGCATATAATTTAGCAAAATAATTCTTAATTATTTTTTTAATTTTCTCTTCATTGAAGGTAGATTCACCCTTTACATTTTTTATACTCATAATTTGGTTTTCTTCATTCTTTCTTTTTATCATATTGGCTAAGGATCTATCAATTTTATTGTTTTTTTTTCATAAAACCAGCCCTTAGTTTATTTATTAATTCAATAGTTTTCTTAATTTCAATTTTATTGATCTCTCCTTTGGTTTTCATTATTTCTAATTTATTATTTACTTGCAGATTTTCAATTTGTTTTTTCCTAGGTTTTTCAATTGCACGCCCAATTCATTGACCTCTCTTTTCTTTAATTTATTCATATATGCACTCAGGTATATAAAACTTCCCCTAAGAACTGCCTTTGCTGCATCCCACAGATTTTGGTATGTTGTTTCATTATTGTCATTCTCTTGAATGAAGCTACTGATTGTTTCTATAATTTCTTGTTTGACCCACTCATTCTTTAGGATTAAATTGTTTCTAGTTGCTTTTAAGTCTGTCTTTCCATGGCCTTTTATTGCACATAATTTTTATTGCATCATGATCTGAGAATAATGCATTTAATATTTCTGCCTTTCTACACTGAATTGTGAGGTTTTTATGTCCTTGAAAATGGTTGATATTTTTTGTATGTCCCATGTACCACTGAGAAGAAGGTATATTCCTTTTTATATCCATTCAGTTTTCTCTAGAGATCTATCATACCTACCCTCTCTAAAATTCTAATCACCTCCTTAACTTCTTTCTTGTTTATTTTGAGGTTGGAATTATCAAGTTCAGAGAGGGGGAATTTAAGGTCCCGGACTAGTATAGTTTTGCTATCTATTTCTTCCTCTAATTCCCTTACATTTTCCTCTAGTGTAGAGAACATTTGAGTCTACCAAATTTTGGAAATTAACATGCATATTTCAGATAGTTAGATGAAAAAAAACTTACAAAATCTCAGAAATTTTTAATAGAATTTGTTCCTCATCAAAATCTTATGTACAAGAGATATATGTCGGAGATAATCCTATTTATCCTTACCATAAGTCTATTTTGATTCCTCAATATGCATAACCTGGTCTAAGAAGAAAAATTCAGTTGATTCAGCATGAAAAATAGAGTTTGAACTGTTTCCACTTAAAACTTTTAGAAAACCTGATGCATAACCTTTCAACCATCATTCCTTTTATCCTCTTTCTTTCTGGACACCATCTATTATTGAAATTCACACTGGCTAGAAGTCTGGAAAACTCTTCAGAAACACTTCTGTACTATGATTATCAAATGCATACTGTGCCATATCTTTCTTCTAGGTCTTCAGATTATTGACATTTTTGCTACCCCACTATGATTTAAAGGCATTTTTGTCACTTTTGAGGTTGCCTACATGGCAGTGCCAAAACAGATTTAAAATGAAAAATAAAAACAATTGAACATGTGATTTATTGGTCATTGAAGCCCAAAGCATTTATTTCAGACTTGACTGAATCTACCAACTCAATATTGGTTACTAAAACTGGAAAATTCAGTTACATTGACAGTTCTAAATTGGTTTGGCCTCCTCCCAAATTTTAGTAGCTGATTGGCTACTAGTTGATTTTAACAGACTGTTGTAATTATGGAAGCATAAACCCCAAAGGGGAAACTATCTCTAAAAGGAATTGATGGCTCTGTAAATACATTACTTCATAGTGGATACTGTACTTGAATTTTAAAGTGCTATCTCTATATAGTCATTGTATAAACTCTACCATTACTTATTGACTTTGGAACTAAAGTAGTAGAAATCGTGATTATAATGTTTTCAACATAAACATTGGTTTGTCTGCGAAACTGTTCATTCTCTTCCCCCCAACACTGCAACCATTTTAACTGGGATGAACATAGACAGAAATGTAGCTTTTATGTGCTGTCAGGATTGTGCTTGAGGATACTTATACTAATAATATAGAGTTGTGATAATGCTTTTTTAAAAATACCATTCAACTTTTGCCTACTTTCCATATTAGTACCCTAGTTGAGCTCCTCCCTTGTCTCCGCTCACTAACTTCCTTGCCCTACCCTGCTTTGTAATGAACATCCCAGGAGCAATCTTTTTAAATTTTTTTTGTCATTATTAATTTCCTTATTTACTTTTAGTTTTCAATATTCAGCTCCACAATCTCTTGAGTTTCAAATTTTGACCCCTCCTCCTCCCCCTCCCCATGGTGATTTGCAATCAAATATATGATCTGCAAATACTTTCCCATTAGATATTAGTCAGGTTGTAAACAATGATTTTAACCAATGGAATGAACAATGAGAAAGAGGAAACAAAACCAAACAAGAAAAATAAAGAGAGTAGGTAGTTTGCTTCAGTCTGTATTCAAACTCTGTTCTTTATAGTTCTTTTTCTGAATGTAGACATCTCCTTCCATCATGAATCTTTAGATGTCTTACAACCTTGCATTGCTGAGAAGAGTCCAATCTATCAAAGTTGGTTATCACACATATGTTGTGCCTGTAATTGTGTACAAACTTCTCCTAGTTCTCCTCTTCTCACTCAGCATCAGTTTGTATAAGTCACTCCATGTAAATGTGAAGTCTGTCTGCTTTTCATTTCTTATAGCACAATAGTATCCCATTACATTCATATACTGACACTTGTTTAGCCATTCGCCAATTAATGGGCTCCCCTTAATTTCTAATTCCTTGCCACCACAAAAAGAGCAGCAATAAATATTTTTGTACATAAAGTCTTCTTCCCACTTCTATGATCTCTGAGATACAACCCTAGAAGTGGTATTACTGGGCTAAAGGGGATGCAATTATTTATAGCCCTTTGGGCATAGTTCCAGATTGCTCTCCAGAATAGCTGGATCAGTTAACAACTACACCAGCAATGAATTAGTGTTTTAATTTTTCCACATCCTCCCCAGCAATTGAAATTTTCCTGTTTTGTCATCTTAGCCAATCTGACTGGTGAGATATGGTACTTCAGAGTTGTTTTAATTTGCATTTCTCTAATCAATAGTGATTTAGAACATTTTTTAATATGCTTATAGATATCTTTAATTCCTACTTCTGAAAATTGCCTGTTCATATCCTTTAACCATTTATCAATTTGGGAATGACTGTTATTTGTATAAATTTGAGTCAATTCTCTGTATATTTTAAAAATGAGGCCTTTAACAGAGACACTGGTTGTAAAAATTCTTTCCCAGTTTTCCAATTCCCTCTTAATCTTGGTTACATTAGCTTTGTTTGAACAGAAACTTTTCAATTTAATGAAATCAATATTATCCATATTGCATATTTTAAAGCAATTGGGGTTAAGTAACTTGCTCAAGGTTACACTGCCAGTTATTTTTTGTGGGTGCCAAGTATCTGAGGCTGGAACCGATCCCAGTTCTCCTGACGCCAGGGCCAGCGCTCTTACTCACTGCGTCACCTGGCCACCCCTATATTGAATTTTATAATGCTCTCTAACTCTTGTTTGATCATAAAGTTTTCCCTTCTCCATAAATCTGACAGGTACACTATTCCTTGCTTTCCCAGATTGCTTATAATATCAGCCTTCATACCTAGAACATGCACTCATTTTGACTTGATTTTGGTATACAGTGTTAGATAAAGATCTATGCCCAGTTTCTGTCACACTATATTACAGTTTTCCCAGCAGTTTTTGTCAAATAGTGAGTTCTTATCCCAAAAATTGGGGTCTTTGGGTTTATCAAATAGTAGATTCCTTTAGTTATTGACTGCTGAGGCTCTTGTACCCAAACTATTCCATTGATCCACTACTTTCTTCGTGAGCCAGCAACAAGTAGTTTAGTAACTGCTGCTTTGTGATACAGATTAAAATCTGGTATGGTTAGGTCACCTTCCCTAGAATTTCTTTCCATTAATTCCCCCTAATATTCTGGACATCATTTTATTCCAAATGGATTTTGTTACTATTTTTTTCTAGCTCTATAAAGTAATTTTTTGGTAGATTAATTGGTATGGCACTCAAAATGTAATTTAATTAGATAAAATTGTCGTTTTTATTATATTAGCTCAACCTGGCCATGAGAAATTGATGCTATTCCAATTAGTTAGATCTGATTTTATTTGTGTGAAGAGTATTTTATAGTTGTGTTCATATAGGTCCTGGCTTTGCCTTGACAGGTAGATTCTGAAACATCTTATAATGTCTACAATAACTTTAAATGAGCTTTCTTTTTCTGTCTCTTGCTGTTGGATTTCATTAGAAATATACAGAAATGGTAAGGATTTGTGTGGGTTTATTTTATATCCTGCAACTTTGCAAAATTTATTTATTGTCTCAAGTAGGTTTTTACTTTTGATTCTCCAGGATTCTCTAAGTATATAATGATATCATCTGCAAAGAGTGATAAGTTATTCTCTTCTTTGCCTAATATGCTTCCTTCAATTTATTTTTCTTCTCTAATTGTGAGTGCTAACATTTTTAGTACCAGATTGAATAAGAGGAGTGATAGTGGACATCCTTGTTTCACCCCTGATCTTATTAGAAATACTTCTAGTTTATCCCCATTACATGTAATGCTGATGGCTTTAAATAGATACTGACTATTATTTTCAGGAAAACTCCATTTATTCCTATATTTTCTAGGGTTTTTAATAGGAATGGATGTTGTATTTTGTCAAATGCATTTTCTGGTTCTATGGAGATAATCATATGGCTTCTGCACATTTCATTGTTGATATGACCAATTATACTGATGATTTTCTTAATGTTGAATCATCCTTGCATTCCTGGAATAAATCCTACCTGATCAAAGTGTATTATTCTTATAATGAGTTGCTGTAGTCTTTTGGTAATATTTTATTTAAAATTTTTGCATCTATATTCATAAGGGTAATTGGTCAATAATTATCTTTCTCTGTTTTGTCTCTTCCTGATTTAGGTATCGTTACCATATATGTGTCATAAAAATAATTTGGTCAGACTCCTTCTTCACTAATTTTCCCAGAAAGTTTGTAGAGTATTAGAATCAATTGTTCTTTAAGTGTGATAGAATTAGTTAGTAAATCCATCTGGCCCTGGAGATATTTTTTCCTAGGGAGTTCATTGACGGCTTGTTCATTTACTTTTTCAGAGATGGGGTTATTTAAGTAATTTAGTTCCTCTTCAGTTAATGTGGGCAACTTATATTTTGGTAAAAAATTATCCATTTAACAAATATTGTCAAATTTATGGACATACAATTGGGCAAAATAATTCCTAATTATTGTTTTAATTTCCTCTTCATTAGAAGTAGATTCACCCTTTCCATTTTTGATACTTGCAATTTGCCTTTCCATTTTTGATACTTGCAATTTGCTTTTCTTCTTTCTTTTTTAGTCATATTGAATAAAGGTCTATAAAATGTATTGTTTTTTTTCATAAAACCAACTCAGTTTTAATTATTAATAGTTTTCTTAATTTCAATTTCATCAATCTCTTCTTTAGTTTTCATTATTTCTAATTTAGTATTTAATTATGGATTCTCAATTTGTTTGTTTTCTGCCTTTTTAATTGCATGCCCAATTTATTGACCTCCATTTTTTCTAATTTATTCATTTATGCATTCAGTGATATAAAACTTCCCCTAAGAACTGCCTTTGCTGCATCCCACAGATTTTGGTATGTTGTCTTATTATTGTCATTCTCTTGAATGAAGTTACTGATTGTTTCTATAATTTCTTGTTTGACCCATTCATTCTTTAGGATTAAGTGATTTAGTTGCCAATTAGTTTTAAGTCTGTGTTTCCATGTCCCTTTATTGCATATGATTTTTATTCCATCATGATCTGTGAAGGATGAATTTAATGTTTCTGCCTTTCTGCACTTAATAGTGAGAATTTTATGACCTAGTTCTCGGTCAATTTTTGTGTATGCACTATGAACTACTGGGAAGAAGGTATATTCCTTTTTATTCCCATTCAGTTTTCTCCAGAGATCTATCATGTCTAGCCTCTCTAAAATTATGTTCGCCTCCTTAACTTCTTTCTTGTTTATTTTAAGGTTAGATTTGCCAAGTTAAGAGAGGGAGATTGAGGACCCTCACTAGTATAGTATTGCTATCTATTTCTTCCTCTAATCCCCATGACTTCTCCTCTGGGAATTGGAATGCTATATCCCTTGGTGTATATATGGTAAGTAATGGTATTGCTTTTTTCTTGATGGTGCCTTGTAGCAGGACATAGCTTCCTTCCTTATCTCTTTTAATTAGATCTATTTTTTGTTTTTGTTTTACCTGAGATAAGTATTGCTACCCCTGCTATTTTTACTTTAGCTGAAGCATAATATATTGTACTCCAGCCTTTTACCTTTATCCTGTGTGTATCACCTTGTTTCAAATGTGTTTCTTGTAGACAGCATATTGTAGGATTGTGGTTTTTAATCCATTCTGCTATCCACCTCCATTTTATGGGAGAGTTCCTCCCATTCACATTCACAGTTATGATTACTATCTCTCCTTCCCTCCATCCTATTCCCTCCCCTATTTATGTTTTTGTTTGTTGCTTCTCCCTTCCCCTGCTTAAGCGTTTTCCTTTTGACCACCACCTTCCTCAGTATTCCCTCCCTGTGCCCCCCTCTTTACCTAAACTTTCTCCTTACTTCTATTTCCCTCCTTCCTAACCATCTCCCTATTATCCTCCCCCCCCCCCTTACCGCTCCTACTGCCTGTAGGGCAAAATGGATTTTTGTACTTAATGACCTATGTTTTTCCCCCACCTTGAACCCAAACTGATGAGAGTAAATTTCATACAATGCTTCTCTCCCTCCCTACTTTCCCTCTAACATAATGAGTTTTTGTTTCTTTTCACATTAGAATCTGAAAATTAATTGATTATGTTAATCCCTCTTTGAACGAGAACCAAAGAGAATAAAGTTCATATCATGTTTATCTCCCTCCCTCCTTCCCCTCTACTAAAGTATGTTTTATGCCTTTTCATGTGGCATAGTTTAACTTTTTCTGCCTTATCCTTTCCTTTTCTGCCATTGCAATCCCTTTGTACCCCTTAATAAGGTTTGTTATCATTAGATTAGATCGTTTACATGCATGCCCTCTATCTATGTATATCCCTTTTAAATGTCATGATAATTATATAAATTTCAATATTGAAAGGTGTCTGTCATATAGCTTCTCATATAGGGATGTCAACAGTTTTCTCTTATTGAATCCCAAGTTATGTGTGTGTGTGTGTGCATGTATGTGTTTGCGAGTTTGTGTTTTCCTTGTTTACTTTTTTATGTCTTTCTTGAGTCTTATAATTGGAGATCAAATTTTCCATTGAGCTCTGGCTTCTTCATCAGGAAATTCTGGAAGTCCCTTATTTCAATAAATGACCATATCCTTGCCTGAAAGGTTATGCTTGGTTTTGCTGGGGAGTTGATCCTTGGTTGTAGTCCTAGCTCTTTTGCCTTATGAAATATCAAATTCCAAGCCCCCAAATGTTTTCATGTAGAAGCTGTTAGGTCTTGTGTAATCCTGACTGTAGTTCTGCAATACTTGAATTGTTTCTTTTTGGCTGATAGCAGTATTTTCTCCTTGACCCTGTAGCTCAGGAATTTGGCTACTATATTTCTTGGAGTTTTCAATTTGTGACATCTTTCAGAAGGAGTCTGGTGAATTCTTTAAATAACTATCTTACCCTCTTATTCTAAGACCTCAGGACAGTTTTCTTTGACAATCTATTAGAGGATATTATCCAGGCTGCTTTTTTCATAATGGTTTTCTGGTAAACCAATAATTCTTAAGTTATCTCACCTCGATCTTTTCTCCAGTTTAGTTGTTTTTCCAGTGAGATATTTTACAATTTCTTCTAATTTTCCAATCTTTATGTTTTGTTTGATTGACTCTTGGTGCATTATAGAGTCCTGACCTTCAATTTGACTGATTCTAATTTTTAGTGAGTTATTTTTCTCAGTTAATTTTTGAAGCTCCTTTTCCATAGGTTCAGTTTTCACTTTTAGGGAGGTATTTTCCCCAGTTAAATTTTGTACCTCCCTTCCTAATTCACAAATTTTACTTTTTAAGGATTTGTTTTCTTCAGTGAGATTTTTTTCAATTTGATCACTGTAGATTTAAATTTATTTCCTACCTCCCTAATTTGGTTTTAATAATCTTTCTTGAGCTCCTCCAAGAATGCTTTTTGGCCTGGAGACCAGTTCATATTTCCTTCTGTGGTCTCAGGTTTGAGTATAGAGTCCACACTGTCCTCTGAATTTAGTTGTTCTTGCTCATTAAGAAAGGATCATATTGATCTTGATTTCACAGATTCCTTCTTGCCCATTGTAATTGCCCATGTCCTGAATTTTTAGAGTGGATATCTGCTTCTGGAGTACAGATGTACCACACTTCTTAGGCTGGGAGGTAGAAGTTTGATTGTTAACTTTTTTACTGGAGCTTTTGTGTGTCTAGACTGAGGCCAAGGCCAGGTCTCTCAGTGTTTCTCCTGAGTTATCCTGAGGCACATAGATCCTCCATCCTGTGGTGAGATTGCTGCAAATCACCCCTAGGGTGGGTGAATCTTCTGGCTAGGGTGCCTTCTCCTTCTGATGTAGTCAGCTCTCAGGTCTGCACTTGCACAGCCCCTGTGTGCTCTGCACTCCCCCTGCCCAGACCTACATGGCCACTTTTCTGGGCTGGGAATCTGCCACACTCTGTCTCCCAATGGGTCCTGTCACTCTAATATCCATTCAGATTCACTTTTTACAGTTTAGTGACAGAATTCATGGAGGAGCTTAGAAAAGTTCCTGCTTCCTTTCCACCATCTTGGCTCCACTGCCATGAAGCAGTCTTAATATGCCTAAGGTTTTCTGTCATTACCACAGGGGATTATGATTTTAATCATCTCTAACACAACTAAATTTATCTTATATGTTTTCTTTTGATTTCCAGGTGATTTTCACAATTTTTCTAAGGGTCATTGATTACTTGACTCTAGACATCACATCTGGAAATAGCTATGATTTTGTACACTTATGTTTGCCCTTAACATTTTGTACTGTTCCATTGTAACTCTTCATATCAAAGCTGACTGCATTCTGTTATATTCATGTATACTAAAATATATGAGCACATTCCAAATATTTACTTAAATCTTGAAATTTGTGTAATTTTCTTTTGTGAAACAAATTTATCATGTAGACAGAATTATTGCCTGTCATATAACTTTATTCAAAGTATTTGTAATGAGCATTAAAATAGGCTAAAATGATAATTAAAAACCATCAGCATTCAAGGTATTAATAAACATAACAACAGCATTTGCTAATAAGATGAGCATATATGTATGTTTATATCTATATATTTATTCATCTGGAAAACCAAAGTATTTCCTGAAAAGAAAGCATAAAAATGTCAAATCCATAGCTCACAGAAATTAATGTGCATATCACAAAAGCAATACAAGTCTCATGATTTTTGAAAATTATTTGAGGGTACAAGTTTTTTAATTAATATTTCTTGCCTGCTTACATTTAATTCCCACACATATTTTTAGTCTGTGCATAGTAAACTCTATTTGTACTCTAAGTACAATTATAATGTAGAGCAATGAAACAAAGAAATAATAGCACAATGTCTAGAATAGCTATAAATGGCCAAAACATGCAAAATATAACAAACTTCCTATCAGTTGCTTTCACTCAAGGACAAATGTTCATTATCAGATCCTCTGTGAACTGCAAACTTCAGAAACACAAGGACATAAAGATGTCTGGAGAATTCACATACACACAAAAGTTCCTTACAGTCCAGACTATTAGACTACAGAAATGCATCCCAAAGGATTTTCAGTAGATGCTTCATTGCTTTAGTCATTTAAAACTAGACTGGACAAACCACTAGAGAATAGGGCAGAGGAAACAATCCTGCATGCTACTAGAGTGATAGACAAAATTATTTAATAGATCTTTTCCATTTTCAAATCCTATGACACTGCGAGGCTAATTTAAAGTATTTAGGGTCAGCTTCTATAATCCTACAACCTATCCTGTAAATAATACTGCTTTGATCTCCAGGGAAAGCCAACTATTTGACAACTATTTTTTTAATCTATAAAATTTATGTAAATACATGTGTGTATATATGTGAACATAAGCATATAGGTATATATAAATGTTCAATTTGTATGGATCCTCACATTATGTTTGTTTTTCTTTTTGCAGTGGATGGATATGGACCTTACTTTGTTTTAGAGAATTTTCATTGTGAAAAATGTCTTTTCAGATCAAGACCAGAAATTCCTTTGCAACTTATTATATCAAAGAGTTATCTGGAACCCTGAGAAGATAAGTGACATGATGATCTCATAGCTAACAAATATCAAAGATGGAAATTGAATCTAGGTCATTCTTACTCCAAGACCTTAGTTACTCAATAAACTCTAATCTTCCTATCTGTCTCTCTGTCTTCCTTTCTGTTTCTGTGTCTTTCTCAAATTCACACATCTATATGTACTATATAGATATATGTAATTAAAAATAACTAGCCACTATTCTGCTTCATGAAAATTATATTCAAAATCTTACCTTCTGTTCATAATATTGATTTTTAAGTAGAGATGAAGTTATTCCTGACATTGGGTCCTATTTTGGACATATTGAATTTTGAGATGTATATGTGTGCAATTTTTCTGTATCCCAGATGAAATAGTTGAAATGTTTAACTTTTAAATTGTCTTTTTCTATTAAAATTCCTTCAAATATTCAAAAATAAGTAAAGTAATAGTGCAAAAAAGATTAAGTCAAGTGTTTAAGCAATATTAAAAAATCTTTTAGAGTTATTTTCACTGAAAGAATTGATATTTTGATGATAATAATAATTTTGAATTCATGAAAATGTCTCAATGTTTATTTTTTAATCATCAATTAACAAGCACATCTTATTCAATTAATACACTACTTTATTATGTATAATGCCCCCAAATGACCATGTACCCTTTGCTTGAAGATCTTCAGTGATGGAATAAATGATTGCTGTGTCTTGTTAGCTATTTGCTATATGTTATTTTGCAATATGTCCTGATGTTTTGAACAGTTTGTATGATTTCCTTACATGATCTGCATTGCTCAATGAGTCCAGGAATTTTGGGAAAAACTGTACTATAATGTCAGTTGAAGATAATTAGTTCCTTAATTACAATTATAAAGCTCTCTACTTCAGAAAACAAATTGCAGTGATTCAGTCATTCTATTCATTGTTTCTTCATTAACATTATACTGGTTGAGTCCACATTAATGGTATCTACAGTCAGTCATTTGATTCCCTTTTTTTAGATCTTAGTCATTTCAAAAGTAGATTTAGAAGAGACTATTAATGTTCCCTCAAGACATAGAAATATGGTATGCTATGCTATAAAGTTAATAATTCAGATGTTATATTATCATTCATGCCACCTTGATATTATTTGTCTATTAAGCATATAGGACAATGAATATTTTTCCTGGAAAAAAAAAGTATTTTTTAAAGAGCAAATAAACATTGCTTACATGAAAATAAAATGTTTGGGCCAGAGCCAAGATGAAGGAGTAAAAGCAGGGATTTTCTTAAGCTCTCCCCAAAGCCCTTCAAAATACTTTTAATAAAATGTGTGTAAAAAAATTCTAGAGTGGTAGAACCCACAAAATTACAAGGGTGAAACAAATTTCCAGTCCACCACAACCTGTAAGGTCAACAGGAAAGGTCTGTTGCATCAGTCTAAGAGAAGAGCATAGTCCAGTGTGGGCTTCTCTGGCACAGATGTGGCCTTAGTAAATTCAGAGCAGGCTTCAGAACACTGAATCACTCCCATCTGTGGCAGTTTTGAGACTCCTCACTCCACAAACAACAAAAACAGCTTAGAAGGTTAATGAGAAAGGTCTGTCAGACATGGGTGAGAGAATAGTGCAATCCAGTACCAGGCCAGTCATGGTAGCAAGTTAGCAGTAGAAGCAGTGACTGCTTCTGGAGGTCTCAGCCCACAGATGGGGGGGGGTGTCAAGTGACTAATAAACCCTCCACACAGAAAGTAGAGTCCTACATTAACAAAGAGATAAAAAGTCAAGTGATTCACTGTGAAAAATGAGCAAACAGCAGGAAAAGAAATCAGACTATAGAATCAAACTTTGGTAACAAGGAAAATAAATACATACAACCAGAGGAAGACAACAAAGACAAAGCTCCTACATTCAAAGCCTCCAAGATAAATATTAATTGGTCACAGACCATGGAAAAATGCAAAAAGGGTTTTGAAAATCAAGAGAAGTAGAGGAAAAATTGGGAAGAGTAATAAGAGGGATGCAAGAAAGTGATGAAAAACAAGTCAATAGCTTACTAAAGATATCCAGAAAAATACTGATGTAAATGACACCTTGAAAATGGACTAACCTATATGGTCAAAGATTTCCAAAAAGCCAATTAGGGGAAGAAGGTGTTAAGAAGTAGAATTGGTTAAATGGAAAAAGAGTTCAAAAAATTCACTGAAGAAAACAGTTCCTTAAAAATTAGAATGAAATAAATGGAAGCTGATTACCCCATGAGAAATGAAGAATATACAAGAAAATCAAAAGAATGAAAAATTGGAAGATTGTGAAATATCTCGTTAGAAAAAATAACTGACATAGCAAATAGATTCATAAAATATAATTTAAAAATTATTGTACTACCTGAAAGCCATGATCAAAAAAAGAGAGCATAGACATCATCTTTCGGGAAATTATCACGGAAAACTGCCCTGAACTTCTAGAACCAGAAGGCAAAATAGAAATTAAAAGTATCAACCAATCAACTCCTGAAAGAGATCACTAAAGGAAAACTCCTAGGAACATTGTAGTCAAATTCCAGGGTTCCCAGGTCAAGGAAAAAATATTTCAAACAGCCAGAAAGGAATAATTTAAGTATTGTGGAAATGCAAACAGGATGAAACAAGATTTAGCAGTTTCTACATTAAGGGATCAGTGGGCTTGCAATATAATATTCTGGAGGTCAAAGGAGCTCAGATTAAAAAAAAAGAATCATCTACCCAGGAAAACTGAGTATAATATTTCAGAAGGAAAAATGATATTCAGTGAGATAGAGGACTTTGTAGCTTTCTTGATGAAAAGACCAGAGCTGAATAGGAAATTTGACTTTCAAATACAAGATTTAAGAGAAGCATGAAAAGGTAAACAGGAAAGACAAATCTTAAGGAATTCATTAAAGTTGAACTGTTTACATCCCTACACAAACACACACACTCATATACACACACATACATATATACATGCATACATATGTAACATGCTTATATATGTATTTGTGTATGTATATATGTGTGTGTATGTGTGTATATATAGAGAGAGACAGAGAGCAGAAGGTGAGTTGAATATGAAGGGATATATATAAAAAATAAAATTAAGGGGTGAAAGACAAATTTACCGGGAGGAGAAAGGAAGAGATTAAATGGGGTATATTATCTCACATAAAAGAGGCAAGAAAAATCTTGTAGAGGGTAAGAAGGGAAAGATGAGCGGGAATGAGTGAACCTTACTCTCAGTGGATTTGATTTAAGGAGGGAATAACATACATATGCAACTGGGTATGACAATATGTGTTATCCTATAAGAAAGTAAAAGGGTAGGGTTTATACGGGGGGCGATGGTAGAAGGGAGGGCAAATGAAAAGAGGGGATAATTGGAAGCAAACACTTTTGAATAGGTACTGGGTCAAAGTAGAGAATAAAATAAATGGGGGATAGAATAAGATGGAGGAAAAATAGTCTTTCACAAAATGATTTGCATGAAAGTGTTTTGCATAACTACACATGCATAACCTATATCTAATTACTTTCCTTCTCAATGAGGGTAGGTAGATAGAGGGGGAGAGAGAGAATGTAGAGCTCAAAGTTTTAGAAATGAATGTTAAACATTGTTTTTACTTGCAATTGGAAAATAACATATGTAGGCAATGGGGTATAGAAATCTATTTTGCCCTACAGGAAAATAGAAGGGTGGGAGAAAAGAGAGGAGGGGGTTGATACAAGGGAGGGCAGATTGGGGTAAGGGTAATCAGAATGCATCCTGTCTTGGGGTAAAGGGAGAAGAGAGATGGGGAGAAAATTTGGTACTTGAAATCTTGTGGAAGTGAATTTTGAAAACTAAAAATTAATTAATAGAAATAAATTTGTTCTCCTGGTGGAGCCAAGATGACAGAGTAATTAAGAGGAGGGATTTGCTTGAATTCTCCCCTAAACTCCTTCAAATATCTATAAAAATTACTCTAAACAAATTCTTAGGATAGAGAACCCACAAAATGATAGAGTGAAGCAAATCTCCAGCCTATGACAATCTGGAAAGACAACAGGAAGGGTATATCACACCAGCCTGGGAGTGGAGCACACTCCACTGTGGGCTGCACCAGCACAGACAGGACTGGAGCATGCCTCATAGAACTGAATCACTGCTACTCTGGTGGTTTCCAGGTTTCTCAACCCATGAACACCAAAGACAGCATAGAAAGTCAGTCAGAAAACTCTGTGAGACCTGTGTGAAAGAGGAGCAGGTCTGACGTTGGTCCAGCCCCAGCCCTGGGGTGGCAGAACTGGCCGCAGTGACAGCAACATCAATACCAGCAGTGGCGGTGCCAGCAGCTGCTTTTGGAGCTCTGGGCACAAAGATGGTTGGGGATAGAGCAACTGATATAAAACCCCTGAAGCTTGAGACACTGCACCCATCCCCACCCCCACTCTCACTAGAAGCAGAGTCCTACCCTGATAAAGAGCAACAAACTCAAGTGTTCAACTAGGGAGATGAGCAAATATCATAAAAAAAAGTCAGAATACAGAATCTTATTTTGGTGACAAAGAAGATCAAGACATACAACCAGAAGAAGACAACAAAGTCAAAACACCTGCATCAAAAACATCCAAGAAAAATATGAATTGGACACAGGCCATGGAAGAGCTGAAAAAGATTTTGAAAATAAAGTTAGAAAAGCAGAGGAAAAATTGGAAGAGAAACGAAAGTGATGCAATAAAATCATGAAAAATGAGTCAATAGCTTGCCAAAGGAGACTCCAAAAAATACTGAATAAAATTAATCTCTTTTCAAAAATAATGAATAAAATTGTTCTCATATGTCATTAGACTGTTTCTTATGGTGCTATGTATGAATTAACTAATAATTAAGACAAGGCCAAACACATCTGATACTATTCTAACTCCAAATCAAGATTTATTTCTACTATAACAGAAAGTTGAAAATAATTATAATTTTGCTAGTATGACCTGGGTTCCATACTAATAGAAGTATTGTGTCTAAAATGAGGGAGGTGATAATTTCACTACACTCTGTCTTGGCATTACTAAGATTATTGCAGTCTAGCTGGCATATTTAAGAAGTAAATTGATAAACTGTGGTGCATCAGCAGGAGTGCAGTCAGAAAAGTGAAGGGTTCTAAGATTAATAGAAAATGTTGCTGAAATTTTGCCTAGACAACAGAATGCTTAGAGTAAGCACAAGAGTTATTTTTCAAATATTTGAAAGGCTTTCATATAGAAGAAGGATGGCATTTGTTCAGTTGTTCCTAGTAGAGAGAAGTATAGACTTTTAATTATTCTGTCTCAATTCTCTCCTGTACTTCAATCTATCATCTCCCTATCTTCCAAACTGATTTTTCTAAAGTTTATAATGTAATAGGGGACTAGATAAAATCAGAGTAATGGATGGTTCCTGAGGTCACTTCCATCTGTGAAATGTCAGTTCTTGCTTCACTACGTGTGTGACTCAATTAACAGATGAGTCTGTTAATTTCTCTGGGCTTCACTTTCCTCATCTGTTAAATGGGGATAATATTACCTACATCACCTGATTCATAAGATCTCTTTGAAGAAAGGACTTTGTTATGTCATGAGATTAGCCATGGACAGTTAAAAGGGAATGTCAGATTTCTTTTTTTCTTGAGCCCATACCTATTCAATTTTAAAATGTCTCTTGTGGCACCTTAGGATGAGGGAAATAGATGTCTTGAGTGAAATAGAAGGTAATATAGATAAGATAAGACCAAAAGTCCAAAGATAGTCTTAGTGTGTCCATTCCAGTCCCTCTTTCTCATCTCTTGTCCAGTATGTTGAGACAACTTAAAAAGTAATATGATTAGGAATACATTTCTCCTTTCATAGAGAGACCCAAAATTCATGTGAGTGAAGACCATTTCAGTTTCCCCACATTCAATCCAAACATTATGTATTGAATTCCTACTATGTTAAAAAGCCTTAGAAAGAGGGAAGGTAGAAAGCTAAAACACACACACACACACACACACAAAACATCCAGCCTCAAGGAATTTTCATGCAATCTCATTGCAATTGGTCATGCAATAATTGTGAACAAAGGAGCATTACATTTAGGAGGAAGGAAAATTCTATTTGCCTTCTCTCCCAATGAGACTAGATGGCCAAACGGTAGTTTAATCTAAAGTTGTTATTATAGGTATTTAGCCAGTCTGCTACTGATTAATAGCTCAAGTAATCAATGCCAAAGGTTCATGCCAGTCAGAACTTCTCTTCTTTCGACTATTCAACACAAGCAGTTCCTGGATAGGAGGGTAATGAAGGGAATGTAGAATATTTTGTTTTGTCCAAAGCTGGCATAGACTGTCCTCAAAGGTAGATCACTTCCCTTCCTTGGAGGTCTTCTGTTAGAGGGTAGACATATGTATGAGGTATGCTATATTAAGAATTATTTTCGTTTATGGGGTGAACTAGATAACTACTGAGGTCACTTCCAGCTCTCATATTTTGTTACTCTGAAATACCACTAGTTGGAGAGGGGAGATTCCAGCTAAAATCAGATATACTCATATGTGGAAATGTCCCCAAATACACAAGTGTGATTATATCTGAATACTATTATTTCCCTTTAAGTTCCTATTCTTGAAAACTATCACATCCCCCAAAACTCATGTTTGGTATATACTTCAGGGGCCACAGTTACTTATCAATTACTTTTCATTTGTTTTTTTTTTTAACAGTATGTATATTTGGTGTATTGGTTACCTGCATATAGAATCCTTAAAAATAAGGCCTCTATTTTTTTTTAACCACTTACTATAATATTTCACATTGCTTATCTCTGTGTCATCGTTCTTACTTATCCAGCCTCTAATCAAAACAAAGACATGAATCTCTATGTGGGATTTTTCTGTTTACAGTAGTCTGACAAAATAAGTTAAATATCTGAAAATAGGTTGAATTTGAAGGATAGATTCTTCCCTGCATCTAGTTCAGAAAAATTTTGAAGTGACAATGGTATATTTAGCATATATGGGAACATTTTATTATCTGCTTTCCTTCGATCTGAGCTCTAACTCTTCAACTGACCCAGTTCTCCTTACCCTATAACTTTCTCTGACTATTCATCTATCTTTCCTATATCTTCATCTCTGTTCAAATCTGTTCCAACATTAACACCACCTGCCTGGGAAATTCGTCTTTTATTTTGTCAAAAGGATCAGAGAAATTTTTGGAAGGTGCACTAGCTGAATTTTTGCTTACTTCCGGAAAAGAAATATTGGCGAGCTACAGTCAAGCAATGACAGGACAACAGGGAGGAAATGGCAACAGCACAATTTAGCCTTCTGAACAAAGGGGGAACCTTGTTTTGAGGTAAGCCATTCTCAGTTCTGCCAGAAGAGGCCCTCAGTCTTCTTTCTTTCTTTGTTTTTTTTTTTTTTTTAATTAAGTATGGAGAAATCAATCAACCCAATGTGATCAGCCTCATTAATATCAAAGCTGGTTAAGGGAAAATATTCAAATAAAAACATTGTGGTATAGAGGATAAGGAATTAGACCTGGAGTCAGGAAGAACTGGGTTCAAATCTCAAGTCAGAGACATAACTGTCTCTATGACCCTAGGCAAGTCACTTAACGTTCCCAGTCTCCTCAGGTTTCTCATTTGTCAAATGGGGAGGAAGAACTTTAATGACACTAAATTCTCTTTTAACTATCAGTCTATAGTTCCGTGATAACAATTCAGAAAGCACACATCAAATTTTCAAAAGTTTAATTACTTGGTAAGCATGATTTAGGCCAGGTCGGTTTTTGCTTTTACCTTTACTAAAAACTAGGAGAGGAAAAAAAAAAAAAATCAGGTTACAATTTCACCACTAGAGGGCAGAATATCATAACCTGTTACATTATATTTTTCATCGTTTTCTTTTTCATTTCTCTATCAGATGAAAATCCTAGAAAATAGAAGAATAAGAATAGTTCTAATCTATTTTAAAATAACATCTCTAACTTTTTGTTGGTAAAATGGAAGAAATAAAGATGTGACAACATTTGCACTTAGGAAAACAACTCATGGAGTTTTATAGGAAAAAAGGAAAATTTTCTAAATCATTGTAAGAACATTCAAATTTCAAAAAAATAGTTATTGATTTTGGAATATTAAACAGAAGTAAATTTAAAATGTTACAACTTTAAAATTCTTTAGAAAGATGAAAAAATGTACCAATCAGAAAACAAATTTCTATCACTTAGTACTAGTCATTTCCAGAAAAATGGACACAAGAAGAAATATTTTTAATTGTGCTATAACTCACAGTTTGGAGATATGAATTAATTTATCTTTATTACTTATATGAAATATGTACAAACTCAACTATTTTTTTATGTCTTAGCATTTGTCTACTTTTTTTTTTTCCTTCCAAAGATTTCATAGTATGTGAGCAAGAGCTCAGGAAAGGCCTAAATTCAAGGCCTGCCTCAAAGATTAGCTAGTGTTTAGCTAGTCTCTTTTAACTTCTTTGAGACTCACTTTCTTCATTGTTAGAAAAGGAGATGATAATACTTGTACTTAGTTCTATGGATTATTTCAAGATGTAAATGAGGTGATGTATAGAAACTATTTTGCAAACTTTAAGTACAAGTTATTATTTTTTCTTTTGATTCACTTTTAATAATATCACCCAGTGATACCTATAAATACTTATTAATACTTAATAAAACTCATCCAGTAATACATAAGGAGTATTCTTTTTATTGTTTGTATTTACAAAATGAAGAAAGAAGTAAATACTATTCTCTGATTATTTTAATGATATCTTTATTGTGACCATATAAGCACAAAAGTTAAAATAACTTTTCCTACTGAATAGAGACCTGACTTTGGAGCCTGGAATACCTGGGTTCAAGTAACTACTCTGACACAAACTGACTATGCAAACATGGAAAGTTGCTTAAGTTTTAAGTCCTCTAGGTAATTATCTACAATTAAAATTTTGAAGGACTTCCTTCATCAGGCCTAGAAATTTCCTCATTAGGGAATTATCTACACCAATAAAAACATAGCAGCAGACTCAATCCTATCACTTAAAAATGAGCATATAAAAGACTATCTGGGGGGTGGAGCCAAGATGACAACATAGAAGCAGGAAAACTTCCTGCACTGCTCCCATAACCACCTCAAACACCTATAAAAAATTATGCTAAACAAACTTTAAGGCTACATAACCCACAAAGTGACAGAGGGAAACAAATCTCTCACTGAAGACAGCCCAGCAGGCAGACAGTCAGGGTTCATCACAACCCTCTGGGAGCAGAGCCCAGTCCTGCATGAGGCTGCAGGTTTAGCCTGAGGGAGTGTAGCGGGAAGTACCCCAGCATGTCCAGGGTGGCTGCAAACATAGGTTCTTGTATCTGCTTTGCTAAAGGAAAGCAACTCAAAATGGGTTAACAAGCTTACTTTTATCAATCAAACATATATCATTTATCTAGTTCAGGGGGAAAAGGTCAGCACCCCAAACTTCAGAGTATACACAGGTTACAAGCATGAGTTACAAGAACATTTCAGCAGACAGGCTTCCAAACTGTCCAACTATTACATACATCCATGCCTAATCCCAGTTACCAGAGAGGGAAGCATCAACATCTGGGTTTTCAAAGCCAAGGGGCTCTCAACACTGGCTGCCCAGAGTCTCATTTGGTCAAATCACACAACACTTCTCAAAGTGAGCCCCAAAACAAAGCCTCACAACAGAGTGTGTATAGCCTTCTCCTGGCTCAGAGAATGTAACAACCTTCTTGACCCACTGCCCAATCACAAAATATCTCCTAAGAAACAAGACTTCTACCACAGGCTCCAGGGGCACTTAAGTCTAGAGGCAGGGAAGATCTTAAAAATTTACATTCCCATAACAGGGCAGCCTGACCAGCCTCTGCTAGAGTTATGTTGGGAGAGTAGATCACCAGCAGCTGTGGAAGTTTCCAGTATTATCAAGCCATAAATGCCAAAGACAAACTGAGAGGTAAGTGTAGATTTTGGGAACAGGGAGTGCAGGAGTGCAGTCCAGCCTCTGCACCCAAAGGGAGAAGTGGCTGTGGCACAGCAAGCCACCACAGGGTGGCTGCTTCAGAGCTCCTGGCCTTCAGACTGTAGGGGGACCAAGCAACCACTCTGAGGGGTAATTGCTCTTGCTTTCGCCTGCTTTGATCTGGATTGCTGTCTAGGGAGAAGTTCCTAGGGTGTGTGACCAGGTGCCAGAGCCTGTGGAGGCTTTAGAGAGGGCACCCAACTAATAGCTCTGGCAACTGCAAAAAACCCAGCAATTTGGGACAAAGCTCTCCTCTCTGGATGTGGAGTTCTACTGTGACAAAAAGCTCAAAAGTCAAGTAATTGAGTGGCAACATGAGCAAGCAAAGCAATCAGAGCAATCCGATTTTAGATTCCTATTTTGGGGACAAAAAGAATCAAATCATGGAACAGGAGGAAGATGAGGAAGTCAGATCTCCTTTACCAAAAGCTTCCAAGAAAAATATAAACTGTTTACAAGCCATAGAGGAGCTTAAGAAGGATTTTGAAAACAAAAGAGAGAAGTTGAGGAAAAAATGGGAAGAGAAATGAGAATGATGCAAAAAATCATGAAAAGTGGGTCAGCAACCAGACTGAGGAAAAGAATTCATTAAAAAATAGATTAACCCAAATGGCAAAAGAGGCTTAAAAAGCCAATGAGGAGAAAAGTGCCTTAAAAGCCAAATTTGCATCATGGATAAAGAATCTCAAAAGCTCACTGAAGAGAATCATTCCTTCAGAATTGGATTGGAGCAAATGGAAGCTAGTGACTTTATTAGGAATCAAGATACTATTAAAGAGATCCAAACAAGTGAACAAAATAGAAGGCAATGAGAAATATCTCAATGGAAAATCCACTGACCTGGAAAATAGATTCAGGTGAGATAATTTAAACATTATTGGACTACCTGAAAGCCATGATCTAAAAAAGAGGCTAGAAATCATCCTTCAAGAAATTCTCAAGGAAAATTGCCCTGATGTTTTAGAACCAGAGAGGAAAATAGTGGTTGAAAGAATCCACAGATCGACTCCTGAAAAAGATCCCGATATTACAAGCAGACAAGAAGTAACAATTGTATATTGTGGAAACACAATCAGTATAACACAGGACCTGGCAGCTTCTATGCTGAGAGATTGAAGTGCTTGGAATATAATATTCCAGAGGTCAGAAGAGCTGGGATTATAGCCAAGAATCACCTACACAACAAAACTGAGCATAACCTTTCAGGGGAAAATATGGTCATTCAATGAAACAGAGGACTTTCAAGCATTCTTGTTGAAAAACCAGAGCTGAATAGAAAATTTGTCATTCAAATAGAAGAAGCAAGAAAAGGAAAACAGTGAAAAGAAATCATAATTAGCTTATCAAAGTTCAACTATTTATATTCCTACATGGAAAAATGATAATTATACCTTATGAAAATTCACTCACTATGAGAATATCTGAAAGGAATATAAATGACACATACATCTATGTCTACATACAAGGGTATATGGGTGTATGAATACACATGTGTGTGTAAAAATGTGTATAGGTGTACATAGACAGAGGGCACAGGACCAATTGAATAGGAAGGGATGTTACTTAAAAGGTGAAATTGAGAGGTGAGAGAGGAATATAATGAGAGGAGATGGGGAGAGATAGAATGGGGTAAATTATCTCATATAGAAGAGGCAAGGGAAAACTCTTACAATGGAGGGGAAGAACCAGAAGGCAAAAGGGAATGGGTCAACCTTACTCTCATTGAATTTGGCTTAGGGAGAGAATGACATATACACTAAATAGGGTATCTCACCCTACAGGAAAATAGGGGGGTAAGGGATAAGAGGGGAGATGATAGTAGGGAGGGCAGATTGGGGGAGAGGGTAGTTAGAAGCTCATACTTTTGAAAAGGGACAGGGTCAAAGTAGAGAATTACAATAAGTGTGGGGGGGATAGGATGGAGAGAAATATAGTCAGGCTTTAACAATGTATCTGATATGGAAATGTTTTGGGTAGTTACACATGTACAACCTATATAGAACTGCCTATCTTCCCCGTAAGGGTGGGTGATGAGAGAGGAAGGTAAAGAATATGTAATTGAATGTTTTAAAATCAAATGTTTAATATGTGTGTATGTAATTTATTTTTTACCTGCCACTGGGAAATAAGATATACAGGTACTGTAGTATAGAGATCCGTCTTGCCCTACTAGAAAGTCAGATGGTGGATGGTGGAGGATATAGGAGAGAGCAGATTGGGGCAAGGGGTATACAGTGGCATTGCTGTTTTGAGGTGGTGGGTAGGGGAAAGACAAAGAGAAAATTTGGAACTCAAAATCTTGTGGAATTGAATGATGTAAACTAAAAATAAATATAAAATTTAATTTTATATATTTTTATATATCATGTATTTATATACTTTTTAAAAAGACTGTCTGAAGAGGGAAAAATACTAAGGTAGTGGCAATAGGCAGTGTTTTTTGGTAAGAGGTAACAACTAAGCTGAGCCTTAAATGGAACTCAGCATACTAAGAGGTAAAGAGAGAGGTCATTCAGGGCTCAGAGGTAGGAAATTCCAGATTAATGTCAATTTAGTTGGATAGAGTGAATAAAAGGGAGTGACCTGAAATGACTGGAAAAGTAAGCCAAGGAGAGTTTGTAAAAGGTCTCAAATATAAAAATGTTATGTTTGTTTCTGATCCTCAAGATAGTGAGGAACCACTGAACTTTCTTGATTAGTTAAGTAACACAACTGAATTTATTTTTTTAAAGATTATCGTAGAAAGTGTGGGGAAGATTGATTATAGAGAAAGAGAATGGAATACAAAAATCCAGTCAGGAAGTTGTTGTATCAATCTAGGTGAGAAGTCATAAAGGTGATGGACACTAGAGTGGAGAGGAGCTGTCAAATTAATCAACCTATCAACAAGCATTTTTTAAAGTCCCTTCCATAATTCAGACAATGTGTTAGATAAGCACTGGGGCTACAGAAGCCAAAAATAAAAACTATTTCTGACTTTAAAGGTACATATTGTATTATGATTCATCTGTGGTATATAATTATATATATATATGTATGTGTATATATATATATATATATATATATATATATATATATATATATATATATATATATATATATATATATATATATATACACAGACAGACAGAGAGAGAGACAGAGAGAGACAGAGAGAGAGAGAGAGTGGCATACATGTAAGGACATATGTATATCTGTAAATCATGACTCCAGTTCTGAGTTAACAGATTGAGTTAGTTTCAAATGCACAAATATTTATTAAAAGTTCATTTTGTGCAAGGCACTGTATTAAGTAATTGTGAACATAGTGGACAGATGTAGGAGTTCTTGCCTTCAAGGAGTTGCATTTTACTTTTGGTATATCACACACACATACACACATAGATGTACATGCATGTACACACATAATGACAAAGTATTTTTTTTTCTTCTCCATCTTGATTCATCACCATCCCCATCACCCTACTCACTTTCTCCTCTCTGAATCCAGGATATAGACCTTGGGAACATCTGAATTTGATATTTCTAGTTGTCTACTATAGGCCTTCAGGCACCCTGCAAATGTCAGACTAGCAATAGACTTTCACACATAGAATAGGATTATTAAAAGGTATGCAAATAACAGAAAAAAAAACATTTACTTCTATATCTGTTAACCAAGTACATATCAGTTATCCATAACCCTGGATGTAGATTTTTGCCAATAAGATACTAATTTGAAGCACAATCTCAGCCAAAGGAGAGTTTCAACACACTCAAACTCTTCTTTGTCACTGAGCCAAGCTAGATATTTCTGTTGTGAAAACTAGAAAAAAAAAAACACAGTTCTTGAAACTTTCATACCACAGTAAGGCCCAGGCATCAGAATCTCAGTCACAAGGCCTCAAATACAGGACAAGAGTTTCAGATACTAGTACACATGCCACTAGATCATCATCAAAGAATAGGGGCTCAGACACCTGGATCAGTCACATATCAAGCCAAAAATAAATGATATATTATCATTATTATATATAATATTATTATATATCATTATCATACATATCATATGATATACATATTATATATATCACAAAATATGTTATAACTATGTGTCAAGTCAGGAAAAAATTTTCTTGGGACTTTATGAAGTCTAATGACCTAGATCAATAAGAATTCAGTCAAGGAAAGAATCCAAAACTTTTCTAAATAACTGAGTAAAAAAATTTTTTTTGATACTTGTAACTAAATAAATTTAATATCCCTGCTAGTAAGTTTTATTAGCATTGTTTAAAAGTGGAACTTTTCAAAAGTAATTTTGTTCCTTTTAGATTTTGCTGGGTATTTAATTTTGATCTCAATAGACTAAAGCATTAAATAATCTGACATTCCTTCCCTTTAAAAAAAAATCTTTCCATCATAACTGTAAAAATGTTCTCTTGATATAGGGAGAAATTAGATGAATAACTTACAAAAGAGACAGCTGTATTTTCACACAGGAAAATTATTATTCTAAATTAAACCCCTTGAAAGACAATTAGTAGTTGAGAGTATTTGTTTTTGTTTTTTTTGGTAAAAGAAAAAAATTGCAAAATGCACCAAACTATGAGTTTAAATAACTTTAAAATAAAGATATTGAAAATGTTTCTTTTTTCTCTAAAAACATCTTAAATTAGACTGCAAATATGATTATTATTAAATTAGGTGTATTTCTAATCATTGGCACCCCTGTAATGCTATATTTTCTTCTAGCTTTGCCCCCTCTTCAATGTCAACAACACTAAATTGATAGGTTTAGACACACACCAATCAATTTTACCCAACCAATGGGTGAAACCCAACTAATAAATATACAGACTAAAAATAAAAAAGCTGATGAGATATCTATTGCTCCTATAAAGTTTTAAGTCACTGTGTTGAAGATAGGATTCTGGGCTCTTGAATTAACCTCAATTTCTGGGCAGGCTTATGGATTTTTCATTACATACAATTTTATTGGTCCAAATATTTTATGTGGTTGTGAGATAATTTCTTAGGTAGACACTCAATATCCAATTGAATTCGATCTTTCCCAGCTACAGGTTTGTTTTTTTCAATAAATATTGATGTGAGGAAAATAGCCCAGTACTAAAAAAGATTCTCATTCTACTCCAGGCCCTGTCACTGATAAGCTAATTAACTGTGAAACAGGTTAAGTTCAGCCCCTATTTCCTACATCTTTTCGTCATTTTACCTTTCTAAGAAAGTGTTTTGGTATAACTAAGATAAGAATACTGTGTAGACCAAATTACCTACCAAGTATCCTCCAATTCTTTCATTCTATAATGCTTTATTTTCAGATGCCTTAAGATCATTCCTTTTTGGATATCTCTAATTGTTAGGATATTTTCCTTAATGTCAAACCTATTTTCTTTTATCTTGGAATCTTAAATATTTGAAGTCAATTATATGGATAAACAGAATAGATAAATGCTTTTCACAAACATGAAGTTCCTCATCCTGGGTCCTAATCTTAATGTTGTTCCTGTAATTCTCTAGAAGACTTTAATATAGCCCTCAGGCTACTGGACTATCTCAATGTATTTAAAATGTCCCTAGTTTGTTTGGTGAATTAATCTATGTGATTGATAATAGAAAAAGCTTTCTTTGTTATTCTGATTATACCATATTCTTATGCCTCAATGTATTTAACAGTGACATTCTAGTAAAACAAAACAAAACAATTTTGTGTTGTCTAACCAAAAGAATCTTATCTAATTTCTATAATTCAGAAAAAAAAAATTGGGAGGAATGATGGATTATGAGCATTGGTAACAACTACAATATCTAGTGGTAGTGCCATTCCCACCCCCACATACAGGTATTTAACTACCAAAGCCACTCTGAAAACTATCCATCCTACTTCATCTCAAGAGTCTTTGAGATTATTGGTTTCTAATAAACTGAGAATATAGGAATATAATCTCATATTAAATAGGAATATAGAAATAATAGACCATAGTGAAGGATATGTTTCTGCCAAGTATATAATGTTGTGCCCATTAAAATGTTAAAGAGAAATTAATAGAAGCTGATTTTGTGTACTTTAGTATAATGTCTTAGTTAAAGTTAATAGGACAAAAGAAAGATCAAAACAAAGTTACTGTAGTGGTGTTGTTTCTGCTTACTTCAAAGAATTTTGTTTTGTTTTTTGTTTTACTATAAATAAACCCTTGACATCTTTATCTGAATTATTAAAATATAAAATTGTCAGGGGAGAACAACTTCCTTTATGGAATGAGGGGAAGAGGAAGGGAATAAGCATTTATATAGCACGTACTATGAGCTATTTACTCTGCTAAATGCTTTACAAAAATTCTCATTTGATCCTCATAGCAACCCTAAGGTAGTGGTGTTGTACAAGATGCAAGATACATTTTCTAAATTAAGTGGGTTTTATGAAATTTAAGCACATGGTCAATTTTAAGGGAAAAAGTGCTATTAGAAGGAGAAAAAATAATCATAACATGACTTCATGGAAAATATCCACAGAGAAAACTCAATAGTTCAACTGAATTTATCTTAATTGGTATAAATTTGCTTCAAAGTTACTGGAATCAATAATTATAATATTCATTATATAATTTCATTTTGCACTTCAATAGTCATGTAAACTCAAATTAATGTGTTTACATTTTCAATTCTTTTATTTTACAGTAATGTCTTCAATAGCATTTTTTAAATGCTGCTAACATTGATATGCATTGCAACGTACCAACCCAAAGAGATTAATAGTAAAAACAAAACATGACCTGACCATGCATATTAACACAGTGTTTTCTTAAGACATTTAATTATTGGTTTGAAATATTGATGTTTTGCTTGTATAAACTAATTTTTTTCCATAAACCAATAAAACTGATATGTTATAATTAGAAAATGAGAATAAGTAATGGGTATTTTTCTCTTCAAATAATTAAGCCCCTCAATTGGATAGAAATAAAAATTATGTTCCCTCTCTAATGGGGTACAAAAGACAATTTATAACAATGTGTTTTCAGTTGCTCTTTCCCCTAAGTATGAAAAGAGCTGCTTTTAACATTTCCACATATATGTAAAGTGGATAATTTTCTTTCCATTTAATCAAGTGATTAAGTTTTAAAGAAACTCATTAATGCAGTGTTAAGTTTATTAATTGAAAAATGCAGAAGCTTAGAAATATAAAAAAGGAAGTGTTATTATAAAAAAAAAGTTAGCTCACCCACTCCACATATGTTATGCATGAGGACCTCCACAGCCCTAAAATAAATGGGAATATTTGCTACAAAAGAGATGTTGGGCCACAATCTAAGGAAGCCTATTGAAGAAATCAACCAGTGAATTAATTCAGGTCTATGGAAGTATGTGGTTCCTGGTTTTTCTATATTAAGATTTTTTTTTTTAAATATCCTAGAGAAGCTTTATATATCCTTTCATCTAGGATATTGTTATTTGAGGAGCAGTTCACCAGTGTTAATTTCTATTCTTCTTCTCTCTGCTCATTGTATTATAGTACCAATTATACTATTTCATCATTTAATCTTTTGTCTCTTTAAAGTTGTAAATAGATGAATGAGGAATCTGGAGAGAGCACATATAATTATTGTGCTAAATAAGTACAATTTTCCTAACTGAGACACCTTTTATCTTTTAAGGTATTCGAGAATATTTCAAGTTAAATTCTCAAATGACATTTATTTCTTCTTTATAGTTCACTTTTATATGAACAACTATATATATACATGTATATATATAACAAAATATTTTAGAAAATAGTTAAGAATATAAAAAGAATTATCCTCAAGAATGAAAATCAATACTATGATTTATTGCTAAATTTAGAATAGTTGAACTTAATTCTCCTTTATACTTTCTTCATTTTCTTGGAGAAATTAAGCAATATAATTAGATTTTGTAAATACTTTCCAGCTTACAAAGTATCAGATTGTTTTCTTATTGAAAGATAATTTTCAAATTAATTTAAAGGGAATATAATTTCAATGTTACCTATGTATAGTTTCAAAACAAAAAAAGGGGGCATTTTCTAGCTAGAACTTGATAGTGGAGATACTTTAATTAAATATAATTATTGTCCTCTGTTAAGCATATTTTCTTGACAATCATATAACTTGAAACCAAGTATGACACATTATTTTCATAATTTTTATTCTATCAAAAGCAAAATCACCTTTGATCTGAGACCCTTTGAACAGCATGAAAACATGTGAGTCCATAAAGATAAAAGACACTCTGAAAGAAAGATATGGGTAACAGAAAAGAGGTTTATAATAGAAGTCATTATGTAACCTTAATAATTATGTGTTGGGTATGCATGCCAGCACAAACACTACAATAATCTATGTGAAACTTCTGAAAGCAATTTGTCCTGCAACTTTATTTTCTTTTTGAGATCTATGGGACTTCCTTTAAGGTAGATATGCATTTTAATTCTTGATTCCTTCACCACAAAAGCAACCTTTTAAGAATATAGACTAATCCAAGAAAATGTTAAGAACTTCTGATATGTGAAGATAATTACAAATAATTCAATTTTTAAATTGGAGATGATATACTAACAGATAGATTCACAAGCCGGTAAGACAATTTAGGGTCCCAAGTTTATATGAATAAGAACTTAAATTAATTTACCAGAAATTTAAATATTTGTTACGTTTTAAATGTAACAAAAGGTCTTAATTTCTCCACAGTAAGATAAAAAATCAGATGATATGGAAATGCTACCATGAAACAATGATAAATGGTTTAGTATAATTTGTAACATTTACCTTTCATATGCTCTATCAGTGATAGAGTGGTGATGTAGTAAAGTGCTGGTATGGTATCAGAAAGACATCCTGCCTAATACTTGGTTGTGGCCTTGTTTAGTGAATCTGCATATGCCACTTAATTTCATGTGTCTTACCACTTTTCACCAAATCTAAGACATTTGGTGAAGGTAGTTCCTACCTCTGAAACTCTAAAATGATGATGCAGTCACAAGAATTTCTAGTAGCTGATGTCCTCATATGACCATTTGTCTTCTATCCTCTTGTTAGAGGAGTGTAAATTTTTAAGACATCTTCCCTGACCCTAGGCTTAAGTGAACCTGGAGCATGTGGTGGGAGGCTTGTTTCTCAGGAGATACTTTGTGATTGGGCAGTGGGTCAAGAAGGTTGTTACATTCTCTGAGCCAGGAGAAGGCTATATAAGCCCTGATGTGAGACCATGCTTGGGGGCTCACTTTGAGAAGTGTTGTCTGATTTGACCAGATGAGACTGTGGGCAGCTGTTGTTGAGAGCCCCACGCCCCCCTTTCCCTCCCCACCCCCACCCCGACCCCGCCATTGAAAACCCAGCTGTTGATGCTTCCCTGTCTGGTCACTGTGATTTGGTATGGATGTAATGGTTGGACAGTTTGGAGGCTTGTCTGCTTGATATCTTTTTCTGTTTTCTTGTAACTTCTGTCTGTATACTGTGAAGTTCGAGGTGCTGAACTTTTCTCCCTGAACTAGGTAAACGATATATGTTTGATTGATTAATGTAAGCTTGTTAAACCATTTTGAGTTGCTTTCCTTTAGAAAAGCAGATAGATCTAAGGACCTGGGTTGGCAGCCACCCTGGGAAGGCTGGGGTGCTTGCTGCTACACCTCTGAATTTCCATTGTGCCCCTTGAAAACAAATACATGTGTTGTTCACTCAGGCCAAACATCCTGTTCCATCTTTAAACATTTTCCAACACTAAAACTCTTGAAATACTTTAGTATATCATATAAATTAATTAAGTCAGATATATTTAAGGCTCTCTTTAACCAGTTCAAAGAATACATAAAATAGAGAGAAATTCTATAGACTTTCACAGTGTTATTTTTTCAGAATTAAATAATTTTATAATTTGAATGTAACTTAGTGGTCAAACTATCCAAACCCAGGAATAAAAATATTTTCTTTTTCTAAAAGGTGTATAATATAAATTTGATTTATGAACTCGTGTAACTATATCTTTCTCCAATGTAATGCATGTCCGGTTTTTTCTAAGATGTTTTCAAACTTTAAATTTTAATTTAGCATTTATTTTTCTCAATTGTATGTAAAAGCAATTTTAAGAATATTTTAAAAAGTTTTTTGACTTCTAAATTCTGCCCCTGCTTATATCCCTTTCTCTCCTAGTTGAGAGAATGCAAGCAATTTTATATAGGTTATATTTTTGCAGTCATAAAAACATATTTCTATACTAGTCACACTGCAAACGAAAACAGACAAAAAAGGAAAGGAAGGGAAAGAAAAAGTATTCTTCAATCTGGATTCAGATATTCTCAGTTCTTTCTCTGGAAATTGTTAGCTTATTTCATCAAAAGACCTGTGAAATTGTCTTAGAATGTTGAATTACTGAGAACAGCCAATCATTCATTATTGATCATCATACAATATTGCTGCTACTGTATACAACACTCTCCTGATTCTTCTAATTTTGCTTTCCATCAGTTTCTGTAAGTCTTTCTAAGCTTTTCTGAGAAAATCTTGCTCATCATTTCTTTTACTACAGTAGTTTTTCATAATAATCATATACAAGAACTTGTTCAGTCAATAACAATTGATGGACATACCCTCAATTTCCAATTCTAAAAGAGATGTTACGAATAATTTTGTACATATAGGTCATTTTCCCTTTGTTAGTATGTCTTTTAGATAGAGAACTAGTAGTGGTATTGCTTGGGCAAAGGGTATATGCATGATTGTATTGCCCTTTGGTCATAGTTCCAAATTGCTCTTCAGAATGGTTGAATCGTTTTAAAACTTCACCAACATTGCATTACTGCAGCAATTTTTCCACATTTCCTATAATATTTGCTGTTCTCTGTCACATCACCCAATCTGATAGGTGTTAAGTGGCCATTCAGAGTTCTACTTTGCATTTCTTGGAGAATCATTGATTTGGAGCATTTTTTCATATGACTATAGATAGCTTTGATTATGTCTGATTACAGATCTGGTGTCTGAAAACTGCCTATTCATATGCTTTGACCATTTATCAATTGAGAAATGGCTTTTATTTCTATAAATTTCACTCCGTTCTATATATATTTGAAGAAAAAGGTCTTTATTAGATAAACTTGCAAAGTTTATTCCACTATTTTTCTGCTGCTCATCCTACTCTTTTCTTTCAGTCTATCCATTCTCAGAAGTGTTTTACTTCTGACTTTTACCTCCCTTAATCTGCCATCCTTTATGTCAGACCCCCCCACCCCCAACACTTCTCTTATTCCCTTCCTTTCCTATTTTCCTGTGTGGTAAGATACATTTCTAAACCCTACTGAGTACAAATGTTATTCCCTTTTGGGTCAATTATGATGATAGTATGCTTCAAATGCCTCAGACACACACACACACACACACACTCACAAACACAAATACTTGCCCCATCTTCCCTTCCACTGTACAATCTCTTTGGGGACTTTTTTATGTGAGATAAGTCACCTAATTTTATCTCTCTTTCCCCTTCTCCCAGCACATTCTTCCTTCTACCCCTTAATTTTATTTTTTAAAATTATCATCCCATCATATTAAACTCACATTCATGCCCATTTTGTATACTCCTAAAGAGAAAGTTTTTAGAAGTTACAAGTATAATAATTCCTATGTAGTAATACAAACAGTTTAACCTTATTGAATTCTTTATGATTTCTCTTTCCTGTTTACCTTTTTATGCTTCTCTTCAGTCGATTTTTCTATTTATCTCTGGACTTTTAATCAGGAATGCTTGAAACTCCCTTTCATCTAATGCAAATTTTCCCCCTGAAGGATTATAGTCAGTTTTGCTAGGTAGGTAATTTTTCTATGTAATCCTACTTCTTTTGCCCTTGGAATATCAGATTCCAAGTCTTCCAAATTTTTAATGTAGAAACTGCTAAATCTTGTGTTATTCTGATTGTGATTCCATGATATTTGATTTTTTTTTTGGTGGGGTGGTGTGCTTGTGATATTTTTTCCTTGACCTGTCAGCTCTGGAATTTGACTATAATATTCCTGGAATTCTTTCAAGGTTTGCTTTACTCTGTCATTCTAGAATATCAGGTGAATTTTCATTGGTAATTTCTTGAAAGATGATAACTGGGTTATCTTTATTTTATCTTGGCTTTCACTTAGACAAATAATTCTTAAATTTTTTCTTCCTGATTTCTGGATCTATTTTCCAGATCAATTTGTTTTTCCAATGAGAGAGTTCATATTGTCTTCTATTTTTTTATTCTTTTGATTTTATTTTGATTTTTTCTTGATATCTCCTAAATTCATTAGTTTCTACTTCTCTAATTCTGTTTGTTTGTTTTTTTTTCAAAGAATTATTTTCTTCAGTGAGCTTTTTATCTCCTTTTCTATCTGGACAATTCTATTTTTTAAAGAGTTCTTTTGTGCCTCTTTTTTCCATTTAACCAATTCTGCTTTTTAAGGCATTCTTCTCTTCATTAAATTTTTGTACTACTTTGACAATTCAGACTATTCCATTTAAAGTGCTTTTTTTGTACCTACTTCATCCATGTACTATTTTTTTTCTTGTTTTTCTTGGATCACTCTGATTCCCTTTCCCAATTTTCCCCCTACTTGTCTTGATTTTTAAACCCCTTTTTGAATTCTTCCAAGGCCTGAGACAAATTCATTTTTTTTCTTTAAGGTTTTAAATAAAACAGTTTGGATTTTCTTGTCTTCTGAATTTGTGTTTTGATTTTTCCTGTCGCCATATGATAATAAATTTCTATACTCTAAATCTTTTCATTTCTTTGTTTTGTTTATGCTATTTGCTAAATTTTCCAGTCTCTTCCTTGACTTTTAACTCTATACAAAAATGAAACTCTGCTCATGGAGTGAATAGGACATTTTCCCAAGCCTCATGTTTTTGTGCAACTATTTTAAGAGATAATTCTGGAGACCTGTAAATTTTCTGTTCTTTTAAGGTGGTATCATCTAAGGAGAGGTGTGTTTATTACTATCCTGACTTGTGCTCTGACCTGTGGGTTGCCACAAGCACTCTTTTCTGCCCTGGAACTGTGACAAGGGCCTCAGTTCCCCTCTGGCCACAAACTCTGGTGTATTACTTCTCCTCCTCACTCTGGGACTGTTTCCAAACACTGTGACCCAGGTCCAAGTATGGAGAATGCAACAGAATCCTGCCTCCAGTGCCAGTAAAAAGATCTCTATAATTTTCTTTCCAACCCTTAATCTGACACCCTTACTTACCTTCTGTGGGCATAGAGGTCCAGAAACTGCCACAGGGGCCACTAATTCAGTCACCATCAAGGACTACTGCTAGTTTGCTGGACTTGCTCTAGACCACACTCCTTTCTGAACTCTGTCCAATACACTTTTTCTGCCAAACTTCTAAGTTGTCATGGATTGTAAAATTGCATGTTCTGCTGCTACAGAATCTGTTTTGAGGCAAATCTTTTGGTTACTGAGGATATTAATGTTGCTCTAGGCCTGGTGATTTAAGTTACTGAGGAAAGTTAAGTGCCTTCTTAATGTTTCCTTAAATATTTTCAATATCTCTTCTCTCCAATTTTTATTCTGAGATTAAAGCTTGAAGTTTATTTTCCTTGATAGAGAAATTCTAAGTAAAATTTGAATTAAAAAAATCTTTGCTCTTGTATTTCTACCAGTTATTTTAATTCTATCTGCTATTAATTCTGGTCTTATCTTTTCTTTGTTCCCCTTTTGGCCAGTATAGCTTTCCTTGCTGAATTTCAACAAGTGTTGATGTTCTTAGAGTTTGCCATCCCCTTTTTTGAGAGAGAGATTATTATTTCTTTGAAGAGTTTCTGTTATTGCCTTTTCTCCTTCTCTCCACTCCTTTCCCCCTCCATTGTCAAAACTCTTCCTTGTGTATTTCTTTAATGTGAGAAAATTTTCCTTTTCATTTAACTTCCCTCTCCTCCCAGTGAATCCCTTTTTCTCATTTTTGCATTTTTCTTTTGAGATCATCTTAACATAATAGATTCAAACCCATGCCTGTACATATCTTTTAAAAATTTAGATTTGTTGGTGAATTGCTTGTGCATTCACATTGCTCTCTTAAGTCAACTTTCCTCTCCTATTCAGATTTTTTTAGTTGTGTAGTCAGAATTTAATTCTTGAGAGTTTTCATTTCTATTTAGCTGATTTTTTGCCATTTTCTGCAATATTTGAATTCTTTTCCTAAATGCAAGATGTATGACAGACTGTGTGCTTCTTCACCTTTATCACAAACTTAAGAAGTCAGTAGTCATTTTCCCCAAAAGTTTCCATCATTTCCAAATCAAACAAATAACTTCTTCCTATCAGTGAGAATAAGATTCAAAATGAATTTCATCCACTCTTTCACTGATGAAGACATAATTAAGGAAATTTAAGAAATTGTTACCTAAATTACAGATGATTCAATTCACTATAACCACTACATCTTCCCTAGATGTCAAGCTAGTGATTTATTTTGTTAACTCCTCATCACTTCCTTCTTCTCTACCAAGGAAGAATAGTATGTTCAGATGACAGTATCACCTCTGGTTCTTTCTACATTCTTCTTCACTGAAATACTCTGGAATTTTTGTCTTGTTGGTTATTGTATTTCCTCAAATGAAAAATAAAGGATACATTATACATAGTGCTACTCTGCAAACATCATTTTTTCTATATCTTTTACATAAGGTATATCCTTCTAAATATGAAACACAATCATACTTCTAATTTCATTGGATTCTGGGTTCAAGAAAAGTCATTTAAACTTATCTTGGCTTCAGTATCCTAAGCATTTTGGATTACTTTTTGTTCCCTTCCCATTCTATATCTATGGTCATAGGCAACAACATCATCACATTCCTTTTCTTGAATTGTTATTTAGTTCTCATTTCTCATTACCATTATTTCATACAAAACCGAGGCAATATGTTAAATTATTTAGATTTTTGTCTTCTATGCAGTTCTGGGTATGTGAAAAGATTTTTTTTTTACTATATTGCAACTACTTTGTATTGCAAATTGCTTAATATATGTTGCTTCTCTCTCTCTCTCCTCCATACATATATGTATGTATGTGTTTATATGTACATGTTTTAATATATAAACATATTTATGTGTATGTATATATATATAAATTATATTAGATTTGCAAATTAGAAGTAAATATACTCTTATTGGCTCTTGTTTATGTACCCCATACTTATCCTAGTGCTTGCAATTCATATTTTTAAGCTGTAATCTAGAAACACAAATCATATTTTAATTCACCATCTCCCTAATTGGTTTTTCACTTCCCAAATCTGATTTTCTACTCTGAATCTTTTGCCTTTCATGGACAAGAGTGATGAAAACAAATTTATATTCCTAAGATCTTTAGTTTCTTGCCCCAAATCTCCATTCTTTCTCCATACATTCTAATTTTCTTATAGGTATGCAATTTCATTTCAACCGAATCAGCAATATTTCATAATAGTCATTAATTTTGAAAGAAAAAACTACAGATTTGGTCAATTCTTTGCTACATTCCCAAATAAAAAGAAAACTGTTTATAATCAGATGGATAATTAAATTTGCAGTAGCATTAAGCAGGGAGTCAGTGACAAAGAGAGTTCTTCTCTTCTTCTTCATATCTTTATAGGTCAGTTTTCCAACAGACAGCATCTGTTGAGCTTTAGCATCATTACTTGAAATGACAGTACGTGCTTCTGATTCTGAACATCCAGCTTCCTCCTCTTCGGTCATTTTTTTCCAAGTATTTGATTTTACACATTCAGATTTCCCTGAGCCAATGATATTGAAATTTTACCATATTCTATCAGGGAGGGAGAAAAGCCTGAATTGTAGCATATTGTTTGTCTTGCTATCCAGAGGTCAATAGTTTAACAGACAAGATGATGCAGAGAATAGAACAACAGTCAACAATGTGCCCATTACTAAAGAGAAACCTAAAAAAGGTGTTTACAGAATAAATTGAAAAAAGAAATCTATATTCTAGTTGATCATAAGTTTTTGGCAGATGCACAAAAAGTATCCTTATGACCAAGGATGTTTCCTAATGGACTAGAGACCAGCAATGAGTGTACAGAGTGAATTTCCATCCAGATTTCTGTTTTCTAGTAGAAAAGGAGTGGGGTTGTATCCAGGGACTGATGCTTGGTTGTAAATTTGATTCTTAGGCTGACAAAAATAGATAGAAGCAGCGGTATCCTGGTGTCAGCTAAAATTATCCCTTGAAATGACTGCTAAATGTAAGTATGCACACCTCAGAAATGAGCAAACTCTACAAATCAGGGTTGTTTTTATTTTGTCAATTATTTATATTTAAGAAAGTGAAATAGAAAATGTACTAATGTAGATTAAATTTTAAATTTAGCTAGAAGCTTCCCAAGAGTCAGTTGTTAAACATTTACTATCACATCATAAGATAAAAAGCTAACCAGACTGATCAAGAGAATTTACTTAATGGAGCAGTGCTTCTTGTGATAGATTTAGGATTACAAGAATTGTAATTCTAAAGTCAACCTGGTATACCACAAAAATTTTCACTTCTTGTTTCACTTCTGAATTCTCTTTCATAGGAAAAGGAAGAAAAGGGAAGGGATGGGATGGGAAGGGAAGGGGAGGGGAGAGGAGGGGAGAAAAAGGGAGGGAAAGGAAGGCTGTTTTATGTTTGATATGTATTGTTAGTTTGAATATTAAGTGTCAAGTCAACAAGCTCAACTAAATAAGAGTCTATTATGTACCAAGCAATATAATAAATGTATAGAATATTTTTAAAAAAGAAAATAAGTGAAAGAATGTGTGTGATAGAATATGAAAATCTCCTGGAGAACACAGGATTGAATGAGATCACTTGGAAATGTTCTAGTGATATGTGATGAGAAGGGGAAAAGAGAGAGCTGTTGGTTAATAGACTCAATATTTTCAGTGCCAAAGTTCTCTGCTGAGAGATTGAAGGGAGGTGGAGCCATGGAAGGTGTAAATAAAAAGGTTGTATACTACAGCAAAGGCCAACCTAAAATTTTATAATATAGATTTGTACTTAGATCACACCAGCACAATTTTGTGAAATTCTCCAAATTAAGACTGTAGTATATAAATGGGAGCAAAGGCAGAGTATGATGAGAGGGGGGGAAAGTCAAGGGAAAAGAGTCAGCAGAATAAGGAAGCAAGTGACTTAAAAGGAGAGAGCAATGTAGAACTGAATTAGTTTATGAAAGGTTGAAGTTTGGAAAAGCAGGATAGTATAGTCCATGCAGGGAAGATGTCTTTGGAAATAATTGCATTTTCCAATTTATTCTATTAACACCTTTCCTAGCTTTCTCTTTAGCAATGGACACATTGTTGACTATTGTTAGCATCCTCCAATACCTCCACCCCAAGACATGATGAGGAGGAAGAAAAGAGTTTGGGGTTGGAAGGCAGAGGGGGAAGTGGAAATGGCAACATATTGTGATATTTTTGTCACATAAAGTAATTTCAGAATTCATGAACATGTAAGTGATAAATTTGTGGATAATAGCAAGATCAAAAGTATGGCCATCTTAGTGTGTAGCTGAAGTAAGGTCTAAGAGTAGGTGATGGGAAATAACTTAAGAGTATGAAAGTTTCATGCAATTGAGGAAGTATCAACATGTATGGTGAAGTCCTTTTGTATGAAGGAGTAGAATTGGGGAGGAGAATGACAGACAATAACTACCAGAATTTGATTAGGTGGTAAATATGGATTGAGTAAACTTCAGTGGAAGAGAGCTTACTGAATGATTGCAGTAGAAGAAGCAAAGAAGGTAGCTTGAGGACCAAGGATTATTCCAAATCTCCCACCTCAATCAGGAATTCAAAGGAGGGAGCTCTGAAAGTAAGTGAAAACAGTATTAGACAGAATTGTCAGAGAGGCTATGTTATCAGGAGGGAACCAGGTCTTAGTGAAAGTCAGAAGATGGAAAGAATAGAAAAGGGAAAGATTCAAGATAAAGTCTGTTACCGGTGAAGTAGGCATTTGACAGAAGCAATAGGGATGGGTAGCTTAAGATTGGGACATTAGTGGTAGTAAAATTGTGATAAGAGGAATAGGGAATAAAGGAGTATGAAGTGTGGTGGTGGATAATTAGGGACAGAATGATGAGAGCCTGGGGTTCAGAAACACTCAAATAAGAAGATATGATGACTCATAAAGTTTCGCTTGGAGACTGACTTTAAGTTGGAGACTTCTAATAGTTTGACATAGTATATAAAAGTCAGGGAGGGAATTACATGTTAGGGCAGGTTCAAATGAGGTGAGCAGTAGAGGAAGCTCAACAGAAAAATATCTCTAATAGGAAGGCTCAGATCAGGCAGGAATATAAATACATGTAGGGATCATGATGAAATAGCATTTCTTTCCTTCTCTATTAGCCAGTCCAGGAAAAGAGTCAAGTGGAAGGATTATGTTGAAATAGTGTTTCTTTCCTTCTATTGAATAGACCTCAATGGAATGGTGTTTCTATCCTTTCCAGTCATGAAGACAGGTTAGGCCAGGAGATTAGTGGAAGAAGCAGGATGAAATTGTGTTTCTCTCTTTCCCTAGAAAGCAGACCAAGCCAGGCCAGATAATCAGTTAGGAGCAAAATATTTTTATTCTTTGACTGCAGGAATCTTGATAGAATAGTGTTTCTGTCCTTCATAGGGAGGCAGGTTAGACCACGAGATTAGTTTCAAAGTGATATTAGATATATTTTGCTTCTTGCTGGAAAGATCAAACCAGGAGACTAAGTGGAACAAGCAGGATGGAACAGCATGTCTCTCTTCAGGAAGGTCAGACCAGGAGAGTAGAAAGAGTGAACTTCAAAGAACGTTTTTTGTTAGTTTATTTCTTCCCATGTTGGGAAGACCAGGAAAACAGATGGAGTGAACAGAATTGAATGGTGTTTATATCCTTCTTGGGGAGGCAGGCAGACAAGCCAGGCCAAGCCAGATCAAGAGACCTATGGTAGAAGTATACTATAACGGGCAGAGTCAAGATTGCAGATGAGAAACAGGAGTTGCGCAAGGCTCTGGCTCCCACCAACTACAATTCATATAAAATGTGAATCTGAACAAACTTTGGAGCTACAGAACCAATAAAATGACACAGAGAAGCTAACTTCCCACTAAAGACAGACTGGCAGGCCACCAGAAAGCAGCCAGTGCAGTGCTCTGGGAGCCAGAGTCGACACCAGCCCCAGTCAGGGGGTTTTAGCCTCAGTGGGGCCTGACAAGCTGCCAGCTGGAGGGACTTCAGATAACCAGAAGCTGTGGTGGTTTCCAGAATTATCAAGCCATAGATGCTAAGGACAAAGTGAGAGGTCAGTGCAGTGTGGACTTTGGGATCCAGTAGTTTGGGAGTTTGGATGACTTTTATCCCCAGGAGGCTGAAGCCGATGAGGTGCAGCGGCCATGCAACCACTGAGGCGCAGCGGCCATGCAGCTGTAGTCAAGTGATAGCTTCAGCTCCTGGCCTGCAGATTACAGAAGGACCAAGAGAAAAGTCTGAGGGGTAATCACTCTTGCTTTAACCTGCTTGGATCTGGATTTCGGTCTAGGGTGGAGGGCTCGGGAAGTGTGACCAGCTTACCAGAGCATGTGGAGGATTCAGAGAGGGCACCCAACTAATACCTTTAGCAGCTGAGAAAATCCCAGTGATTGGGATGAAGCTCCCCTGTCTGGTAGCAGAGTCCTACTGTGGCAAAAAGATCAAAAGTCAAGTAATTAAGAGGCAACATGAGCACCCAAAGGAAGTGAACTAAGAAGAGCAATGCAACTTTAAATTCCTATTTTGGGGACAAAAAAGGATCAAAGCAGGGAACAGGAGAAGGACAATGAAGTCAGAAATCCTGAGCCAAAAGTTAAAAAAAAATAAAAACTGGTTACAGGACATAGAGGACCTTAAGAAGGATTTTGAAAACCAAATAAGAGAAGTGGAGAAAATATTGGGAAGAGAAATAAGAAAGATGGAAGAAAATTATGAAATGAGAGTCAACAACCTGATGGAAGAAAATAACACCTTCAAAAATAGACTAACTCAAATGTCAAGAGAGGCTCAAAAAGGCAATGAGGAGAAGAATGTCTTAAAAAGTCAAATTTACCAGATGGAAAAAGAATCTGAAAAGCTCACGGAAGAGAATCATTCCTTCAGAATTAGATTGGAGCAAATGGAAGCTAGTGACTTTATGAGAAATCAAGATAATATTAAACAGATCAAAACAAATCAAAAAATAGAAGGCAATGTGAAATATCTCATTGGGAAAAACCACTGACCTGGAAAATAGATCCAGGAGATATAATTTAAAAATTATTGGACTACCTGAAAACCATGATCAAAAAAAGAACCTAGAAATCATCCTTCAAGAAATTCTCAAAGAAAATTTCCCTGATGTTTTAGAACCAGAGGGCAAAATAGAGGTTGAGAGAATCCACCAAACACCTCTTTAAAAAGATCTGAAAAAGAAAACTCCTAGGAATTTTATACCAGGTTCCCAGGATTCCTAGATCGAGTAGAAAATATTATAAGCAGCCAGGAAGAAAGAATTTTAATATTGTGGAAACACATTCAGGATAACACTGGATCTGGCAGCTTCTACACTGAGGGACTGAAGAACTTGGAATATGATATTTTAGAGGACAAAGGAGCTGGGATTAAAACCAAGAATCACCTACCCAGCAAAACTGAGTATCATGTTACAGGGGGAAATATGGTCATTCATTGGAATAGAGGACTTTCAAGCATTCTTTTTTTTATTTTAATAAGCAATTGGGGTTAAGTAACTTGCTCAAGGTTATCCGGCCAGTTATTTTGGGGTGTGGTTCTAAGTATCTGAGCCCAGATTAGATCCCAAGTCATCCTGCCTCTGGGGCCAGTGCTCTTACTTACTGCACCACCTTGTAATGTAATGCCAAGGAAAGGCAACTTCCCAAGGTTCAAAATGCCAGCATAGGTGCTCTCCATTTTATTCAGTGACAAATAAAGAACAGAGAAGATCAAAATATGACATCATTCAAAATACAGCATTTACTAAGTTTGATTAAATAATCTCCAAGTACTACCCCACCCCAGGACCTTACATTCATTCAATCAATTACAAAGTCCCTGTTCTAAATACTACTCCACCCCTAGGCTGTACCTTCATTTAGTCCATCAAAAAGCCCCTCTTCTCAAATGGAAATTAGTTTCCAATCATAAGTAAAGTACATTCATTTGTTCAATCATAGAACACAAAAAGGTCAAAAGTTCCCCACCCCTGGATCACAATTGAATCTACCCCAGAGTTACAACAAGTTTAAGCACAGCACTTAATACCCAAATGGAGGTCTTAATCTTGACATGAGGCAAGTCCTCAGCAATCTTTGTCCCTGGGGAGACATAGCTTAGCAAGGCCACAAGATATATTGCTATTCTCTTCATTAATTCATCCTCTGTCTGCAGAACAGTCCTAGGACCCCTGAAAACATTAGCAAAACCCTCTCCCAGGATTTCTGTAAACATACTACAAGAAAATCCTTCTTCAGGGCTTTGGAACCAACAGAAAGGTTCCCAGACTCCTGCAACAACAACACTGTCCTTCACCAGTGGACAGTATTCACTCTCTGTCTCCAGAACAGTCTCAGAAGCTCTTAACCAACAGCCAGGTTCCAGAATTTCTGCAATGACAGGACTGTCTTTCACCAGTGGACAAATCTGGCAAAATAACATCAAAACAGACAGACAAAGTACCAGCAAAATAGCCATGTCTCCTCAGTCCTTGGCAGCTCCGGGGGCAGGCCTCAAAAGTCCAGGGCAATTCAAAGTGGCCCTCAGCAATCCTCTCAGCCTCTCTCTGCCTCCAAAGGTGCTGCTTCCAAAAAGTTCTTCTGCCTCTCTCTTGTGTCTCTCCAAATCTATGCCACCAGCTCCTCCCAGTTCAGGTCATTTTTCATGTCAACAAGTCCATCCCAGAAGTGGGATTAACAAGCTCTGGGTTTTAACACAATCAAACCAAAAACCAAGCCAATACAGGGGAATCTTTAAATGCCATTACTATTACACACCTGGCCCCCCCTAAGCAATTGGGGTTAAGTAACTTGCTCAAGGTTACACGGCTAGGTGTTTCTGGGTGGGTGCTAAGTGTCTGAGTCCAGATTCGATCCCAGATCATCGCGACTCTGGGGCTGGTGCTCTAACTCACTGTCCTACCTTGCTGCCCCACTGTCAAGCATTCTTGATGAAAAAACCAGAGTTGAATAGAAAATTTGACATTCAGATACAAGAAACAAGAGAAGCATGAGAAGGTAAATAGGGAAAAAAAATCAAAAGGAACTTATCAAAGTTGAAGTCTTTATATTTATACATGAAAAAATGATAATTGTAACTTATGAAACTTTTCTCATTATGAGAATAATTGAAGGGAATATATATATATATATATATATATATATATTATATACATATACACACATTTATATGGCCATATATGAGGGTATATGGGTATATGAATACATATGTGAGTTTGTGTATATATGTGTACAGGTATACATAGATAGAAGGCACAGGACCAATTTAATGGGAAGCGATGATATTTAAAAGGTGAAATTAAGAAGTGTAAGAGTAGTATAATGAGAGGAGATGGGGAGAGACAGATTGGAGTAAACTATCTCACATAGAAGAGGCAAGGGAAAAAGGTCACAATGGAGGGGAAAAACAGGCAGGAAAAAGGGAATTGGACAACCTTATTCTCTTTGAATTTGTCTTAGGGAGGGAATGACATATACACTAAATAGTGTATCTCACCTTACAGGAGAGTAGGGGGGAAGGGGATTAGAGGGGGGATGATGGAAGGGAGGGCAGGCTGAGGGAGAGGGAAGTTGGAAACACCCACTTTTGAAAAGGGACAGGGTCAAAGTAGAGAATATAAAAAGTGGGAGGTGGGATAGGAGGGAAGGAAATATAGTCAGTTTTTAAAAATATATCCACTGTGGAAATATTTTGCATAGCTACACAAGAACAACCTATATTGAATTCTTTATGTTCCCAGTAAGGGTGGGTGACAAGGGAGGAAGGAAATTAATCTGGAATTTAAAGTGTTGAAATAAAATGTTATATATATATATATATATATATATATATGTATATATATATATACATCTATAAAATGAATTATATTTATATATTATAATTAATATTATATACATATATATTTGTATATACTATTATCAATATTATTTTACATGTAACTGGGAAATAAGATATACAGGCACTGGGGCATAGATATCCACCATGCCCTACTGGAAAGTCAGAGGAGATATGGGAGGAGATACGGGAGAGAGCAGATTGGAGAAGGGGATATCCAGTGAGATTGCTATTTTGGGGTGGTGGGTAAGGGAAAATTTAGGAGAAAATTTGTAACTCAAAATCTTGCAGAAATGAATGATGTAAACTAGAATTTAATAAACATTTGATTAAAAAAAAGAAGCATACTATAATAACATCTCTCTCCATCGCTAGAAGGAAAGACCAAGTATAAGTGGGACCTAGATATGTGCTATATTCTTGGATTCCCTAAGAATACTCCTTGTTAGGGCAAATGGAAACAAAACAGTATCATTTGGAGGCATAAGTTGAAGACTGAACCTGCTTTGTGAAAGCCCAGAACTCAGGAACTAGTAGGCTATGTGACAAATCTATACTTTTTAGTCCATGTGCTTGAAACTTCTCTCTCAGAGGATAGTACTATTCAGGAAGTGTACATATATTAATATGAAGATCTCTCTAGCAGTTCCCAAGGAATTCAACAGGTTTCTTAGAGGAAGGCCAAATAACTCAGGTCTGAAATGAACCAGATCTAAGCTTCCCATCCATCAGCTGTGAAAGCAGACCCCTGAGGAACTCCAGCAATTTCACCTTGCATAAGTTGGTGAGATCTTGTCAAAATATAAAACAAAAATAAGATGTGTTTACATTGACTAATTGTTATAACCTAGTTAACAGTAGGAATTATTTTTTACGCTTGGTACTTCCAGTAGAAATTTGGCTGTAATCTCTTTGGAAATGTTTAGCAGTCTTCAATGATTTGATCAAAATCAGGAAAATGTAATCCCCAAGCAGAAGCTCCTATGGACCCTTTAGAATCTTCTTTTCTGTCAGTGATGAACATCTAGATTGTTAGCAAGTGCCCTAACCCATTTGAGACAGAATGCCTTCCTTTCTCAAATGAGAGGACTGGACAAGTTGGTTCTAGGGTTCCTTGGATATTTAATTCCATCACCTTTGTGGAGTGTACCTCACCCTTGTTATGTGTTTCACTTTTATGTTCTTAAGGAGAAAAATGTCATCAACCATCAAAATGTTTTTGTTCTTGCTTCCATAAAGTAATCTTGCATGAATTTAACATGTGTGAGACACCTTCTTTGAGAAAAATCTTCAAGTTAATATTTTGCTTGACTGAAGCTAAAGCTTATTCTTATAGTCAATGAACAATTACCAAACTGGAAACTTGTCACCTCTGTGCCTTTCATTCAGCTATGTGACTGGAGGTACAAACTCATTACCTGGAAACATAAACTTATCTTAATCCTACATTTCAGAATTTTTCCACCATGAGGAGAAGAGTGAAATAACCATTTAGACTTGAATTTTTCATACTTCAAATAATAATAAATCAGTTTTTTTCAAATCAGAATCAAAGAATCATAGAGTTGGAAGACACTTAGTAAATTATCTTTTGATAGTTAGAAGGCAGTACAGTACACTAAAGTGAAAAGACTTCTGAATCTTAAATAAAAAGCCCTCTGTTCAAATTATGCTTCTGTCATTTATTACATAGGAGTCCTTGGGTAAATCACATATTGTCTCTAGGTCTCATTTTCTTCATCTTCATTTGTCAAATTAGGGATTGGACTATACGGACTAGGAAACAGGACAATGTCTCTTTCACTTTATCCTAAACCTCATCCATTTCCTGAGTTGCTAATAGTTATCTTGTGCCTTTGAAAACTCCTTTGTATATATACTTATTGTCTTTTCTATGAACATTTTATTTTTCCTGTCTTAAGTTTGAAAATTAAGGTAAACTGACAGACAATTATCTGAACATCATCAATTTATTTGTTAAGTTAGCAGTAACCAATATTTTCTGTCAATAACCTCTATTAATGACCAAAAGAACTTAAATGCGGCTTGATAGAGCCACGAGTGTGAGAGACACTACGGCAGTCACAAGATGTTGGAGGGGGTGCACGTGACCTCTGAGGGGCAGGAGCTTGGAGATGTGGAGGTTGACTGCCGAGCTGAAAGGGCTGACATGGCATTGAGAGAAGGGCCGTGGGAGCGGACTTTGCCAGTTTGGGAAAGGCCGACATGGCATTGAACCTGCCTTATCAACATGGACTCCTCTTAACACATACTCCTTTGCCTTGCACTCGGGAGAGTGCACGATTGGCTCCCACATGGCATGTGACAGTAAGAAGTATGATAAGGATATTAGGGAAAAAGCAAGGGGAGTCTCTCTCTCTCTCTCTCTCTCTCTCTCTCTCTCTCTCTCTCTCTCT
>NW_027186320.1:6631190-6666322 GCF_028583685.1 Petaurus breviceps papuanus
TCTCTCTCTCTCTCTCTCTCTCTCTCTCTCTCTCTCTCTCTCTCTCTCTCTCTCTCTCTCTCTCTGTCCCACTCTCTCTGTCCCACGGTTCCATTCTGCTTTGTTCTGATGGCCACACTGTTAAGATGTAACTGAATAAAGAGCAGCCTCACTTGTCAACCTCTTTGTCCTTGGGCGTTCTGTGGGGGTAAGTTCTTCTTGGAGACAAGAAGCCGGAGACGTCCGAAGACCGGGAATAAGGTAAGACAAGGCTGGAGCTGGGAAGGAGAGCCCAGCAGTGGCTGACAGGATATTTTAAATTTACATATGTCATCCTTGTTATTGACCTGATGGTATATAATTTGGATCTTCTCTGGCAAAGGTAAGACAACTCCAATTGGAGGATATTATAATTATGTGGTCCATTGAGTCAATTCAGGTCTTCTCCCCACACACACACACACACACACACACACCCATTACTTTCTCATTGGGAGACAGGCATAATTCCCAAGTGATAGTATTAATCCACATACAGGGTGTATTCTACCAGGGCTTCCATTGAATTAAGTTGAATTAGGTGGGTAGTGGGTGAAACTAAAAAGTCTTGGTTTTGTTTGTCATTCATTCTTGAAGAGTAAAAGGAATTCAGGAAGGTTATTCTATGACTTGCAAGTTAATTGGATTTAAATGAGAGGGCTATGCAAAGTCACCAGCCTCACTTTCTCCTCTAGAGCCATCTATAATGGGAAAGTAAATTTTTAAGATCTTTCCTGCCCCTAGGCTAAAGTGCACCTGGAACTGGGGTGGGAGGCTTGTTTTTCAGTAGATACTTTTTGATTGGCCAGTGGGTCCAGAAGGTTGTTACATTCTCTGAGCCAGGAGAAGGCTATAAAAACCCTGATATCAGGCTTTGTTTTGCGGCTCCCTTTGAGAAGTGTTCTGTGATTTGATCAGATGAGACTCTGGGAAGCCGTTGTTGAGAGCCCCCCGGCTTTGAAAAACCCAGATGTTGATTTGGTATGGATGTAATGGTTGGACAGTTTGGAAAACTGTCTCTTGATCTGTTTCTCTGTCTTGATAATTCTGTCTGTATACTCTGAAGTTCGGGGTGCTGACATTTTTCCCCTGAACTAGACAAAAGATAAATATTTGACTGATTAAAGTAAGCTTGTTAACCCATTTTGAGTTGCTTTCCTTTATCAAAGCAGATCCAAGAACCTCTGTTGGCAGCCACCCTGGGGATGCTTGGGGTGCTTGCTGCTACAAAATGGCGTCATGAAAAGGATCTGCAGAGTAAAAGGAAAGTATGGGGACTGGGATAATTGTTTGTTTCCCAGTTGTGGTAGCTGTGATTCTGTGGTGCCATGGACCAGGAGAGAAGAATGGCCTGCATGCAGACTTCGCTGAGCTGAGAGCAGAAATGGTGAGCTGTCTGCATCGGGACCTGGGCAGAAGCCAGGAAAGGCTGCTGCCTGTGGGAAGAGAAGGAACCCAGGAGTTTGGAATTCAGCCACAGAAAAAGATAAGCACTGAGCAGCAAAGCAGGGGCACTGAATGTGTTTCCTTGCTGCATCCCACAGTTTGGGACCCAGGGGGAGGATGGACTTGTGACTATGGGGGGTGGGATGAAGTGCCTTGGACCCCCAAGGACCCGACCTAGTTGGTTTTGTTGCCCAGCCCCCTCTCTGTATTTGGAAGCATGGGCTGGAGTTGTGTGAGGGGTAGGACACCCCCTCTGCCCAAGAGAACTTTATTTGGACTCTTGTTTTGAATTGAGGTGATAATGCAATGTACTTTGTGTTTGTTTAAGGCCCAGTGGCCACTTTGGTAACTTTAGTTCTGTATCTTGAAAATGTGACCTAAGAGATGTTTAGTGCTAATTCAAAAGTAAATTGACTATGCTAAGGGCATGAAAGATCTTGGGGCTGAATGAAATGAGAAAGTAAATTTTTAAGATCTTCCCTGCCCCTAGGCTAACTGTAAGGGTTATGGGATTTAAAGATCTCCCATGCCTCATGGACGTGCTGACATAGCAGAGCAAGAGAAAGTGAAAAGCCGAGCTAACGGTCCTGCAGTTGGCAGTTGGTGGCAGTTGCCTTTTTTTTTTTTTTGAGTTAAGACTCCTGCTGAGGACTGCCAGGGACCGGAGCTGCTGGGAGCGCTCTTCCAGGACGCTGGGTGGTTGCTGTGAGTGGGGAGAGGAGGACCTTTGCCTGAGGTAGCCTGTTCTGTTTTAAAGGCTTGAAAATGTGGGTGCTTTCTACTTTATCTACCTGTGCCAATGTCATAACTACTCTGATGGCTTTCACTTTCTGGTTTTGGGACTCAGTCTTTTGGTATCTTAATAAATTTTCTAGTTTATTTCCTCAAATGGCAAACCTGATGTATTTTGTGATGGATAATTATATCAGCATATTTGTAATCTCTATAGGCATTGTGAATATGGCATTGCTGATACACTAACGTGCACCTGGAACCTGGGATGGGAGGCTTGTTTTTCAGTGATACTTTTTGATTGGCCAGTGGGTCCAGAAGGTTGTTACATTCTCTGAGCCAGGAGAAGGCTATATAAACCCTTTGTTTTGGGGCTCTCTTTGAAAAGTGTTCTATGATTTGATCAGATGAGACTCTGGGAAGTCGTTGTTGAGAGCCCCCTGGCTTTGAAAAACCCAGATGTTGATTTGGGGCTCTCTTTGAGAAGTGTTCTGTGACTTGATCAGATGAGACTCTGGGAAGCTGTTGTTGAGAGCCCCCCAGCTTTGAAAAACCCAGATGTTGAGTTGGTATGGATATAATGGTTGGACAGTTTGGAAAACTGTCTCTTGATCTGTTCCTCTGTCTTGATAATTCTGTCTGTATACTCTGAAGTTCGGGGTGCTGACTTTTTTCCCCTGAACTAGGTAAAAGATATATGTTTGACTGATTAAAGTAAGTTTGCTAACCCATTTTGAGTTGCTTTCCTTTATCAAAGCAGATCCAAGAACCTGTGTTGGAAGCCACCCTGGGAACACTTGGGGTGCTTGCTGCTGCATCATCTGGGTCCAATGGCAAAATATGACAACTGGAGATGACTCTGAATGTAGTGATAAATCTCAGCCTTTTTAAGTTAAGGTCTTTCCCAAGTCTCAGTTTGAATACCCATTCAGTGATTAACTCTAGGTAAGAAGTGAGGCAATGAGAGTCCTCTTTTACCTAGTCAAAACAAAAACAAATATACACAGGATGGAAAGATTCTTAGAGTTTCTGGGCAAAATAGAAGCAAATGCTATTCATATTCACTCTGAACCATCATGGCCCAAACAATGACCAACTGTGTCTTGGAGTGGGGCCTATTGTTGATTAATCAAGGAGAGCCAGAATGATTTGAGTTTAAAGCTTGGTCCTTAAGAAAGAAATCTAGTCAGTAAACCCCGAGATAAGTTGCCAGGCTTCAGCCTTCAAAATTTATGTTCCTTTGGGCAGAGCACCCATAGGTTAAAAAAGTAGATAATGAAAGGATGGAGATTAATTTTACAAAAGAACTGGGTACTGAATTGAGATAATTACAAGAGAAAAGTTTGACCTTTGGTCAAGTTTTCTCTGGAAAGTACATGAAGCCTAAAGTTACCTGGTAAGGAGTTTTTACTTCCTAGCTTAAGTCTTAAAACTAGAATTAAAATAAAATTTCAATTAATTATATTTACAATAAGGACTGTTTATAGGCAGCTAAGAGACCTATATTGCATCAATGTATAAGTTAGTGTTTTTAGCTACCACATCACATTGACTAAGAAATTTTACACAAGCTTTTAAGTAGCCATGCCTCTTTGTGTACTTTGAAAGCTATTGTTCTGTTTATTTATTGTTATTCTCCTCCACCTATAATACTTTGTATTTATGTAAATCCTTCCAAATAATGATCTGACCTGCAATTTGCATCGACTGTTATACTCTCATTACCAGAGCACATCATACTCTTTCTACAACTTAGTCATCTTTCTAAGGAGTTGTGGCAACTAATCCTGTCCAAGCACAAATCTTTAAACGTACCGTCATTAAAGATATTGCTCCAAGGGATTGTGGAAAGACAAGTATGCTAATAACCTGTTAATAGAGCCAAGAATAAGTACAGCTATTCTGTGAAGAAAGGTGAAACTATGTCCCAAAGCTAATAAATTGTTTACACTCAGCAATAAGAATACAAAGCCCATCCCCCAAAGACAACAAAGAGGAAAAGGGCCTATGTGTATAAACATTTATAGTTGTGTTTCATAGTGGCTAAAAGCAGGAAATTCAGGGATTGGCCCACTGGGAAATGCCAAAAACAAAAATCTATTACATGTGGATATAACGAAATATTTTTCCATAAGAAATATTGAATTAACAGTTTGAAAGAATACTGGGAAGATCTTTTTGAAATATTACAGAGAGAAGTGACCAGAGCTAGGAGATCATTTTTATTTTAGTAGTAACAACATTACAGAAAAGAAGAACTTTGAAAGATTTTATAACTCTGATCAACACAGTGATAAATCACGAATGAATCCAAAAAAAATTAGGTGAAATATGCCAGGATAAAAGAACTCCTCTCAAAGGCTCTATATAAAGAGAATTCCCAGGCTATGACTTGATTTCCTACCAGCGTCACTACTTGGAGCTAGTTTTCATCATGCCTCTGTTCAATATATTTTCCCTTCCCTTTCCCTTTCTACAATCACCATTTGTGTATTGTCTTTCCCCATTATGTCAAAAGTTCCCTGAGGACAGACAATGACTTTCTTTTTCATATTTGTACTATCATTTAGCATAATGACTGGCACGTAGTAGGCACTTAATAAATGTTTATTGACTAACAGGCTAACACATTCATATTTTAATATTTCTTTTCAGGGTCTGTGATATGTCACTCTACAATTTAGTAGATGATCTTTAAGAATTGCTGTGGTTAAAAAATCTATCACACTGTTGCCTGGTGTGAGATAGGGGGGAGTTATCCTTCCTTTTACAAGAGGAGCAAGGTGATGTCAAGATTCATGCATGAAGTGAATTTAAATGAGGTGAGGTAAAGGGCATAAAGTCATCAGCTTTGCTCTCTCTTCCAGAATCATTGAAGTCCAGTTGCAAGACAAATTCAAGATGACTGACAAAGGCCTGGAATGAATGCATGAAATTGATTTCTTCAATACATGAACAAACTTTCAATGTTTCATAGCATTGCTTCAGCTCCCTTCATGGCTGTTGGAACAAGCTGTTCTCATCATCAATCATTTCATCAAGGGAATTATTTTCATATGCATGGGATAGACACCCCCGTATATCATCAATGCATTTGAAGACCATCAATTGCTTTGAACCTGGTTTAACCTATTTGCTAAGACAGTTTTACTGGGGTGTGACTGCTGGACATGCTACAACTTCTTGGAGTCACAAGTGAAATGGATGACAGGTGGACACCAAAGGCAGATGAACAGCCCTGAAAAGGGTATAGCAAGCCCTCATAACAAAGTTACTAGTTCCAAGTCTTTTTAAAATTAATTAGTCTGGTCATAAATCCATAGAAATACAGGTTATGTATGTTATGTGCTCCATTGATACAACCTTCAAGACACTAATATCTTTATTTCATGATGAAACATTTGAAAGAAACTTTATTGAAGGGTAGTATTATGCCTATAAAGAAATTGATTCTTTGATTTCAAAAAACTTCCCTGAGTGGCTATTCTGTGACTAAGATCTAATTCATTAAGGATGTCAATTAAGGCATTTCAAAAGTGGAAGAAAAATGCCATGTGAATACTGATTGTAACAGAAAATTGGAAAGATGTACCAATAAAGTCTAGGTAGTGGCATAATAAATAGTGCTCTGTGGTCTGATCATGACATAATGGTAAAAAATAATAGTAGACTTGAAATATGTGATGAGAAGAAATCAGGAATAATGACTCTATGACCTTTAATACAAAAATATCCCGTGTTTATCTTGTTAAACCAAACTTAACTCTCATTCCTCATAATGACCTTAAGATAAATTTATGGTTTCAACAGCTGTTAAAGCAGTAGCAAAACTTTGGGAGTCCTTGCAACATGGGAAATCAGCAAATATATATGAAACCATGATATATCATTTTCTGATAATGGTAGAACTGGCATATGAGAGCCAACATTGTTGGAAACTAAAATCTTCACTCATTCTGTTTACAGGACAGGAAAATTTGAAGCTTGGAAATGTGTTCATTCTAAACTTGGATGGCAAAATTTATGGACTGGAGTAGTTTCTTATTACCTCTGTAACTAAGCACAATTTTTGGCACCATCTATGAAATATGCATCGCATTTCACCCTTTTACCTCTGTTTAATTCCTGAGAACTCAACATCCTGAACCTATCAATGAAACAGGAAGCAAATAAGGGAACAGCTGATGACTTTCATGAAACAAAACATTCATTTATTCTACCATCGAAACCTAACAAGGTAATTACTTTCCATGCAATATTGTGAATTGAAGGTCATCATAAATTGTGGGAGTTCTTGTAGCAAAGTAACGTTGTTGCTTTTAAATAATTCACAGCACTGTGCTGTGAATAACATTTTATGTAAAGATATATGTAAATATAAAATTTTTATATATATATATCTATATAAAGATATACCATAACTTGCATAATCTCTGCTTAATCTGTAGATTTATTTCACATTAAGTATATGTATTACATTGTACCTTTCTCAAATTTGTTCAAAATTCACATTAGAAGTCTTCCTAGGGGGTGGATAGGTGGCACAAGGAATAGAGCACTGGCCCCGGAGTCAGGAGGACCTGAGTTCAAATCTGGCCTCAGACAATTAACACAAAAACTAGCCTTGTGACCTTGGGCAAGTCACTTTACCACAATTGCCATACCTTTCCTGCCTCCAAAAAAAGCAAAAATAAAAGTATTCCTATCACAAGGTAATTCATTTACATGAACTTTGATATGTAATTTCTAAAATTCATTTAAATAGAATAAATCATATGCAATATCAATCTGAATGAGTAGCCATTACACTGGGGCATGGAAGTTTTTTGTTTGTGTTTTTTAAAAGGAAATGAAATAAATGGTTCAATTGGAGAGAAATAGAGTAGAAAAGGATACCTTAAGGGGTGGAGGGCGTTGGAACCAAGATAGCAGTGTAGAAGCAGGAAAACTTCCTGTGCTCTCCCCCAAAACTACCTCAAATACCTATAAAAAAGACTCTAAACAAACTTTAGAGCTACAGAATTCAATAAGTGACAGAGAGAAACAAACCTCCCAATGAAGGCAGCCCAGGAGGCCTGCAGGAAGGGTACATCACAGCATGCTGGGAGCAGAACCCAGGCCTGAGTGAGCTCCCAGGGCTGCTTGGATCCTTGACTGGTCTTCAGGAGAGGGAATCACCAGCAGTGGTGGGCAGTTTTCAGAATTACCAACTCATAAATGCCAAAGACAAAGTAAGAGGTCAGTGGACCTTGGGAACAAGAGGTCCTGGATGACGGTCCAGCTTCTGCGCCCTGGAGGGAGAAGAGGCTGAGGCATAGCAGCCACTGTCATGTGGCTGCTTCAGAGCTCTTGGCTTTCAGATTGCAGGGGGACAAAGTGACCAGTCTGAGGGGTAATCTCTCTTGGTTTAACCTGCTTTTATGTGGATTGCTCTCTAGGGTGGAGTTCCTGGGGAGCATGACCAGGTGCCAGAGACTGTAGAGGCTTCAGAGAGGGCACCCAACTGAAAACTCTGGTAGCTGTGAAAACCCCATATATTTGGGATAAAGTTCTCTTCTCAGGAAACAGAGTTCTACTGTGGCAAAAAGTTCAAAAGTCAAATAATTGAGTGGCAGCATGAGTAAGCAAAGGAAGCAAAGTAAGCACAGCAGTCAAACCTTAGATTCCTTTTTTGGGGGACAAAAGGATCAAAGCATGGAACAGGAGGAAGACAACAAAGTCAGAATTCCTGTACCAAAAGCTTCCAAGAAAAATAGGAACTCATTACAGGCCATACAGGAGCTTAAGAAGGATTTTGAAAAGCAAATAAGAGAAGTGGAGGAAAAATTGGGAAGAGAAATGAGGATGATGCAAGAAAATCATGAAAACAGAGTCAGCAATCTGAATGAAGAAAATAACACCTTAAAAATAGACTAACTCAAATGGCAAAAGAGGCTCAAAAAGGCGGAGGAGAAGAATGCCTTAAAAAGCTGGAATTTTTCTTATAGAAAAAGAATCTCAAAATCTCACAGAAGAGATGAATTCCTTCAGAATAAGATTGAAGCAAACAGAAGCTAGTGAGTTTTTTAGAAATCCAGATACTATTAAACAGATCCAAACAAATGAAATAATAGAAGGCAATGTGAAATATCTCCTTGGGAAAACCACTGACCTGGAAAATAGATCCAGGAGAGATAATTTAAAAATTATTGGACAACTTGAAAGCCACTATCAAAAAAAGTACTTAGAAATCATCCTTCAAGAAATTCTCAAGGAAAATTACCCTGATGTTTTAGAACCAGAGGGCAAAATAGAGATTGAAGGAATCCACCAATCACTCCCTGAAAAAGATCCCCAAAAGAATACTCCTAGGAGGGTGGCCAGGTAGCACAGCAAATAAGAGCACCGGCTCCAGTGTTGGGATGAACTGGGGATCGAATCCAGGCTCAGACACTTAGCACCCACCCAGAAACACCTGGCCATGTAACCTTTAGCAAGTTACTTAACCCAGATTGCTTTAAAAAATACTCCTAGGAATATTATACCAGATTCCTGGGATTCCCAGATGGAGGAGAAAATATTACAAGCAGTAAAGAAGAAACAATTTGAATATTGTGGAAACACAATCAAGATAGCACAGCATCTGCAGCTTCTATATTGAGGGATCAATGGGCTTGGAATATGATATTCCAGAGGTCAAAGGAGCTGGGATTAAAACCAAGAATCACCTACCCAGCAAAACTGAGTATCATTTTTCAGGGGAACATATGGTCATTCAATGATATAGGGGACTTTCAAGCATTCTTGATGAAAAAACCAGAGTTGAATAAAAATTTTGGCATTCAGATATAAGAAGGAAGAGAAGCATGAGAAGGTAAACAGGGAAAAGAAATCACAAGGAACTTTTCAAAGTTGAACTATTTACATTCCTACATGGAAAAGTAATAACTGTAACTTAGGAAACTTTTCTCAGTATGAGAATACTTGAAGTGAATATAAATATATAAATGTGTGTGTGTATATATGTATATATGTATACATATAGGAGAGCATATTTCCATAGGGATACATATATGAGTGTATGTATATATGTATTCAGGTCTACATAGACAGAAGGCACAGTATCAATTGAATAAGAAGGGATGATTTTTAAAAGGTGAAATTAAGAGGTGAGAGAGTAATATAAGGAGAGGAGATGGGGAGAGACAGATTGGGGCAAACTATCTCATATAAAAGAGAGGCAAGGAATAACTGTTACAATGGAAGGGAAGAAGAGGAAGGCAAAAGGGAATGGGCCAACCTTACTCTTGGGGAGGGAATGACATACACACTAAATAGGGTATCTCACCCTATAGACGAGTAGGGGTGAAGGTGATGAGACGGGGCATGATGGAGGGGAGCATATGTTGGGTGGGGAGGGAAGTTAGAATCGCAAACTTTTGAAAAGGGACAGGGTCAAAGTAGAGAATAGAACAAGTGGGGGATGGGATAGAATGGAGAGAAATACAGTCTTTCACAATATATCCACTATGGAAATGTTTTGTGCAGCTACATGTATACAATCTATGTTGAATTGCCTGCCTTCCTAGTAAGGGTGGTTGACAATGCAGGAAGGGAAAGAATCTGGAATTCAAAGTTTTAAAATAAAATATTTAAAAAATATATTTTTATTATTTTTTACATGCAACTGGGAAATAAAATATACAGGCACTGGTATATAGAGATCCATTTTGCCCTACTGGAAAGTCAGAGGGTGGATGGGGAGAATATAGGAGAGAGCAGATTAGGGGAGGGGTATACAGTGGGATCACTCTTTACAGGTAGTGGTTAGGGGGTAAGATGGGGAGAAAATTTGTAATTCAAAATCTTGTGGAAATGAGTGATATAAACTAAAAATAAACACAAAATTTAATTTAAAGAAAAGAAGACCTTAAGCAGCAGAGTCATTTTGTCTCCCATAATTAACAAAGGGTAATTATGATACCTACACAAGTTGTATTTAACTTTTGTCTTTTTCTTGTTAGTTAAAATTAGCTTTAGCTAGCTTTTTGAAAGGCTGTATATTTGAGGAACATACATCGATAACCTATGCTCATGGAACGAATAGGCTTTCATTTCTTTTTCTCAAAGAGCAAAGTGCCCTGTGTTAAAATTTACAGGAAGATGATTTGATGAGATTTTTTTAAAAGTATTTACTAATTTGGTGTTTCATTTTCTTATTTACTGATCTTTGACTGCTAGATAATCCAGGAAGCTCTTGTACTAATGGAAAGAATTATTTCCAGCTCATAAAATGACTGGCTTAGTCAGAATGCAGAAAATATCAAAATTTTCACATCATGAGATTCTCTAAATTTATTTGCATAATGAAAACTTTTTAAATAGTGGAAAACAACTTGCAAAGAAAAGATCACACCTATTTGAAACAGATTATGTTTTATATAATTTTACAATTATTTTATTTCATTAAATATTTCTCAATTATATATAAAAATTTTGAACTATTTAAAAAAAAAGTTGAGTTCTAAACTTCTGTACTTCCAGTTCCTTGACTTCTCCTTAAGAATGAAAGCAATCTGATATCTATTGGAGTAATGCAAAACAACAAATATGATGGAAAGAAAACAAAAACAATTAAACAATATAAAAATATACAAATAGTTAGATACATAGGTAGATAGATAGATAGATAGATAGATAGATAGATATTTCTCTATGCATTCAGAGTTCACCAGGTCTTTCTCTGGAGGTGGATAGAATTTTTCATTGTGAATCTTTTGGAGCTATCTTGGATCATTGCCTTAATCAGAGTATCTAAACCATTCACCATTGATTATCCTTACAACATTGTTGTTACTATGTGCAATGTTCTCCTGCTTCTACTGAAATCCTTTCTCATGAGTTCAAATAGTTTTTCTGAATTTTTTTTCTGAAACCATACTGCTTTTCTTATAGCACAAAAGTATTTCATCAAAGTCATATTCCACACCTCATTCAGCCATTCCAAAATTTTGGTACATCCTCCCCCAATTTGTAACTCTTGGGAGGCACAAAGAGAGCTGTTATAAATGTTTGTAGAAATAAGTCCTTTCCCCCTTTTTCATCTGTTTGGGATACACATTTATTAGTGATATTGCTGGGTGAAATGTGCACAGTTTCATAGACTTTTTGGGATAGTTCCAAATTGATCACCAGACTTTTTAGAGCAAATCACAAATTCAACAACTGTTCATTAGTGTCCCAATTTTTGTGCATCCCTTCCAGCATGCTATTTTTATTTCTCTCATATTATTCAATCTGATAGATATTAGGTAGTGTTTTGGCATTGTTTTAATTTGCATTGCTCTAATTAGTAGTGATTTAAATAAGTTTATGTGATTATATAGAGCTTTGATTTCTTCTAAAAATAAAATGTTTCTTCATATTCTTTGGCATTTATTGGCTGGCGAATAGCTCTTTTTAAAATAAATTTAAGTCAGTTACTAGTTCATTATATATTTGAGAATTGAAGATTTTATTAGAGATTTGCTGTATTTTTTTCTACTTAGTTTCCTCATTCCTTTGTAATTTTAGCTTTATTATTTCTTTTTGTACAAAACCTAGTTAATTTCATGTAAGCAAAATTACTATATTACTTCACATAATATCCTCTATATCTGTTTTGTCAAAATTCTCCCCTTATCCAGAGATCTTAGAGATTTTTCCCCATTCTCTCCCCTAACTTATAGTTATGATATCAACCTTTATTTCTAAATCATTTTCCATTTTGACCTTATCTTAGAACAGTGTGAGATATTGAAAAATGCCTAGCTTCTGTCAAAGTGCTTTCCAGTTTTCTCACTAATTTTTTGTCAAATGTTGAGTTTTATGCCCAAATGTCAATTTTTAGGTTATCAAACAATAGATTACTATGGCCATTTACTACTGTGTTTATGCTTAATCTACTTTACTTCACCACCACTGTTTCTTAGTTAATACCAAATTTTTATGATGATTACCACTTTGTAATGTACTTTAGAATCAAGAACAGCTAGATTGCCTTCCTTTAAGTTTGTTTTTTTCCCACTGATTCCTCTGATATTTTTGAACTTTTATTTCTCCAGATGAATTTTGGTACTAGTTTTTCTACCTCTAGATAATAATTCTTTCCTAGGTTGATTGATATATCAGTAAATAAGTAAATAAATTTAGGCATGATTATCATTATTACTATATTAGCTTATTCTACCCTTGAACAATTAATATTTCTCCTATTGTTTACATGTATCTATTTCTGTGAAAAGGGTTTTGTAATTGTGTTCATATAGTTCCTGGCTTTGCCTTAGCAGTTGGACTCCCAAGAATTTCATAGTGTCTGCTATTATTTTATTTTTATCAGTTTATTTTTAAATACATAATAAGAAAATAAAAAGAAACACAATAACTTTGATTTTATTTATATACTTTGGTTTTCAACATTCATTTCCACAAGATTTTGAGTACCAGATTTTCTCCCCATCTCTTCCTTACCCCATACCTCAAGATAACAAGCATACTGATTACCCCTTCGATCAGTCTTCTCACTCTTCTCCCCCCCCCATCCATTTCCCCCTTACTTTCTTGTAGGACAAAATGGATTTCTATGCCCCATTGCCTGTATATCTTATTTCCCAATTGCATGTAGAAACAATTTTTTTAACATTTGTTTTTAAAACTTTGAGTTCAACATTCTCTCCCTTCTTCCCTCCTCACTCACCACCACCAAGAAAACAAGCAATTCAATATAGGTTATACATGTGAACTTATGCAATACATTTCCATAATAGTCATCTTGTGAAAGACTAAGTATATTTCTGTCCATCCTATGCCACCCCCCATTTATTCTATTTTCTCCTTTGACCCTATCCCTTTTCAAAAGTGTTTGCTTCTGACTACCTTCTCCCCCAATCTACCGTCCCTTCTATCTCCCCCCTCTTTTCCCCTACCACCTACTTTCCTATAGGATAAGATACCCAATTGAGTTTATGTGTTATTCCCTCCTTAAGCCAAATTCAATGATAGTAAGTTAGACTCATTCCCTTTAACCTCCTGTAAAGCCAAGCATGAGCTCCTTTCCAGAAGATGCTGTTAGGAACAAATTTCAAGGTTCTGATTACACAGCATAGTGAACTCTCCATTTATTCAGCAACAAATTAAGGCAAAACATTCACAGAAATTAAAATACAGAATTCACAATGTTATAAATTTATAACTTATCACTAAAGTGGCCACATAGTTTTCACCAAGAAGTCACATAGTTTTAAGCAAAAGATGACATTCATTTAGTTACACAATCATTTAGTAAATCCTTAATTCAACCATCCTTAAGGAAGCAAGCCTCCTTAATTGACACAAAGTAAAAAGATCAAAATATTACTTTATTTTGATAGTAGGAGCCCTATCTGTTGAATTTCTATACTAATTTCTCTGCTTGTATTTTCTAATTATCTCTAAGTAAGATTGTTGACCCCTTCAAAAGTTGTCTTTCCTCTAGCAAAGCAGATCAAAGAACCTGTGCTAGCAGGCCATCCTGGGTGTGCTATGGTGTTTGCTAAAATAGTATGTCTCTTTGTTTCAAGTGTTTTTCTTGTAAAGCGTGTATTATTGGATTCTGGTTCACTCTGATATCTGCTTCCATTTTATGGGTGAGTTCATTCTATTCACATTCAGAGTCATGGTTACTAACCATGAATTTCTCTCCATTCTATTTTCTCCTGTTTATTCTTTTCTCTATTTTTTTATCCTGTCCCTTCTGTAAAATCTGCTTTGATTTGGACCACTGACTTCTTTTATCTGCTATCCATTTTTATCACCCTTGATTTCTGTTATCCCCTTCACTTTCTGCTTCCTTTTTGGGTAAAACAGATTTCTTTTATCAGTATAGTACATATGCATTCCCTCTTTGAAGCAATTTTGATGAATGACCTTCAAGCATTGCTCACTTCCCTCTCCATTTCCCCTTCCTTTGTTAGAGCTTTTCCTTATACATCTCTTTTTTCATTTTTAAAATGTTTTTCTTCTTTTTTTTTTGGAGGAGGGAAGGCAGGGCAATTGGGGTTAAGTGACTTGCCCAAGGTCACATGATTAGTAAGTGTTAAATGTCTGATGCTGGATTTGAACCCAGGTCCTTCTGACCACAAGGCTGGTGCTCTATTCACTGTGCCAACTAGCTGTCCCCTTGTACATCTATTTTGTGTGAGATATTTTCCCATTCTTCCCTCCCTTTCCTCTTTTTCTAGAACATCTATCTTTTTTGCTTACCCATTTTATATATGATCCATACATAACTGACTCAGTCCTGCACCCTCTTTCTTTATAGAATCATTCTAACTGCATTAAAAATGATAAAGTCCTTAAAATACATGTATATCATCTTCATATGTGTAAAGGATAAGAGTTTAATTTTATTGCTTCACTTGTGATTTCTCTTTCAAGTTTAACTTTTTATGCTTCTCTTGAGTCTTGCATTTGAAAGTAAAAATTTACATTTATCTGTGATTTTTATTTAGGTATAATTAAAAGTCCTCTATTTCTTTAAGTATCCACTTCCTCCCAAAAGATTTATACAGTTTTCTGGGTATGTTATTCCTGTTTGTAATCCCAGGTTTTTTTTTGGCCTTCCAAAATACCACATTTCAAATCTTATGCTTCTTATATGGTGGCTTTTAAATCCTGTTTGTAATCATAGTGGTTCCTAAGCATTTGAATGTTTTCTTTCTGGTTTTTCAAAGTATTTTCTCTTTGACCTGGGAGTTTTAGATATTAGCTTATAGTAATACTGGGAGCTTCCATTTTAGGATCTCTCTCAGGAGGTCATTGGTGGATATTTTCCATTTTTATTTCACTCTCTGCTTCTAGGATATTAACATAGTTTTCCTTCATAATTTATTGAAATATAATGTCTATTCCCTTTTTTTTTTTTGATGGTTGGATTCAGGTAGTCCAGAATTCTTAAATTATCTCTCCCTGATATATTTTCTAGGTCAATTGCTTTTCCATTGAGTTATTTCACATTTTGTTTTCATTCTTTTGACTGTAATTTCCTGTTTCTTGTTATCTACTGGAGTCAAGAATTTCCATTTACCCAATGCTAATTTTTAAGGAAGTACTTTCTCAATGAGTTTCTATGTCTATTTTTCTATTTGGGCAATTTTGCTTTTTAAAAAAGGGAGTTATTTTCATCAGTGTATTCATGTATCCCTTATTCCATTTGACCAATTCTGCTTTTTAAGGTGTTATGTAATTCATTGTTTTGTGCCACCTTCACCAAGTTGTTAACTGTATCTTTTATAATTTTATTTCTCTACTTTCATTTCTTTATCTAATATTTCCTTTGTCACCCTTGTTCGATTTTGAAAATCATATTTGAGCTCTTCCAGGAATTTTTTTTTTTGTTGCGTGTGTCCAATTCACATTTTTTCTTGAAGGCTTTGCTTATACTTATTTGGGCTTCAAAGTCTTTTTCTGAGTTTGTGTCTCGATTTTTCCTGTCATCAAGGTCATTTTTTTAATAGTCAGCTTTCTGTTGTTGCGGTGGTGGTGGTTTTGGTTGTTTGCTCATTTTTCCACCCAACTTTTTTTAAGATTGCATGATAATGTTAGATTCTCTTCCTGGTGGAGATGGAGAGCAGCTCTCTCTCAAGCTTCAGTCTCTTTGCACTGCTATTTTCAAAACTTTTTCTGGGGGGTTGGAAGTTTTCAGTGCTTTCAAGAAAGTGTGATCTAGGGAGAGGTTTGATCACTGTCCTCTGGGTCTTTACTCTGTTCCTTAACAAGGAAGGAGCCCTGATTCCTTTCAGGTTATATGGTCCCTTCCTTGGAATCAGGAAGAATACTGTTCATTTGGGTCCCTGATGCCTTTGAACCAGAAGTGGTACAGTCCATTGATGCTTCCAGTCCCTTTTGACCAACAGTGCCCCTCATTGTCCTTGAAGTTGGCAATGGAGTTGCCAAAAAATCATGTAGACCTACATTCAGTGGTAGCACAGGTGTCCTCTGTGATATATTTCTGACCATTTGACAGGTCTTAAGCCACTTCTGGCTTGAGAGTACTCAAAGCTGCCAATGCTTCTTTTAGCAACACCTAGTCTCACCACTGATGTTCCATCCTCATGCACTCCTGGATAGCCTTATTCCCTGCTTCACATGATTTCTTTTCTTTTTTTTTATCAACTGCTTTATTAACTTCCAGTTTACATTGTTCATTTCTGCAAGATTATAAGTTACACATTTCCCCCCATTTTTCCCCTACCCACCACCCAAAATAGCAATCCCATTAGATATCCCCTCCTCTAATCTGCTCTCTCCCATATCTTCTCCCATACTCCCTCCAACTTTACAGTAGGGAAAGATAGATCTCTATGCCCCAGTGCCTGTATATCTTATTTCCCAGTTAAATGTAAAATAATTTTGATAATAGTATATACATATATATGCATATGTGTATATATATATATATAACATTTGATTTTAAAATTTTGAATTCCAGATTCATTTCCTTCCTCCCTTGTCACCTACCCTTACTGGGAATATAAGCAATTCAATATAGGCTGTACATGTGCAGCTATGCAAAACATTTCCATAGTAGATATATTGTAAAAGACTGACTGTATTTCCCTTACTCGTATCCTACCTCCCACTTGATCTATTCTCTACTTTGATTCTGTCCCTTTTCAAAAGTGGGTACTTCTAACTTCCCTTCCCCCCAGTCTACCCTCCCTTCCATCATACCCCCTCTAATCTCCTTACCCCTATTCTCCTATAGGGTGAGATACCCTATTTAGTGTGTATGTCATTTGCTCCCCAAGCCAAATTCAGTGAGCGTAAGGTTGACCCATTGCCTTTTGACTTCCTGTTCTTCCACTCCATTGTAACCATTTTCCCTTGCCTCTTTTATATGAGATTGTTTACCCCAATCTGGCTCTCCCCATCTCCTCTCATTATATTACTCTCTCAACTCTAAATTTCACCTTTTAACTGTCATCCCTTCCCATTAAACTGGTCCTGTGCCCTCTATCTATGTATACCTGTACACATATATGCACATATGCATATATGTATTCATATGACCATATGTCCTCCTCTATAGGCATATATGTATGTGTGTGTCACCTTTCTATTCCCTTCAATTATTCTTATATTGAGAAAAGTTTCATAAGTTATAAGTCATAAGTTATAATTATCATTTTTCCATTTAGGAATGCAAATAGTTCAGCTTTCATAAGTTCCTTATGATTTCTTTTCTGTTTACCTTTTCATGCTTCTCTTGCTTCTTGTATCTCAGTGTCAAATTTTCTATTCAACTTTGGTTTTTTCATCAAGAATTCTTGAAAGTCGTCTACTCCACTGAATGACTATATTTTCAAATGGAACATGATACTCAGTTTTGCTGAGTAGGTGATTCTTGGTTTTAATCAGAGCTCATTTGCCCTCCAGAATATCATATTCCAAGCTATTCTATCCCTCAGCATAGATGCTCCCAGATCCTGTGTTATCCTGAATGTCTTTTCACAATATTCAAGTTGCTTCTTCCTGGCTGCTTGTAATATTTTCTTCTTGATCTGGGAATCCCAGGAACCTGGTATTATATTCCTAGGAGTTTTCTTTTGGGGATATTTTTCAGGAGATGATAAGTGGATTCTTTCAACCTCTATTTTGCCCTCTGGTTCTAAAACATGAGGGAAATTTTCCTTGAGAATTTCTTGAAGGATGATTTCTAGATTCTTTTTTTGGTAGTGGCTTTCAGTAGTCCAATAATTTTTAAATTATCTCTCCTCCATCCATTTTCTAGGTTTTCCCAATGAGATATTTCACATTGTCTTCTATTTTTTCATGTTTTGGGATCTGTTTAATAGTATCTTGGTGTCTCATAAAGTCACTAGCTTCCATTTGCTCCAATCTAATTCTGATTGTCTTCAGTGAGCTTTTGAGATTCTTTTTCCATCTGGTAAATTTTGCTTTTTAAGGCATTCTTCTCCTCATTGCCTTTTTGAGCCTCTTTTGCCATTTGAGTTAGTCTATTTTTTGAAGGTGTTATTTCTTCCATCAGGTTGTTGACTTTCATTTCATATTTTTTTTGCATTGTTATCATTTCTCTTCCCAATTTTCCTCCACTTCTCATATAACATTTTCTAAATCCTTTTTAAGCTCCTCTATGTCCTGTAACATGCTCCTCTTTTTCTTGGAAGCTTTCAGTGCTGGAATTCTGACATCACTATCTTTCTTCTGTTCCATGCTTTCATCCTTTTTGTCCCCAAAATCAGTGTCTAATGTTGGATTCCTCTGTTTGCTTTGCTTCCTTTGTTTACTCATGTTGCCACTCAATTACTTGACTTTTGGGCTTTTTGTCACAGTAGGACAGGCAAGCTTCATTCCAATCACTGGGATTTTCTCAGATGCTAAAAGTATTAGTTGGGTGCCCTCTCTGAATCCTACACATGCTCTGGCAAGCTGGTCACACACCCCAGGCCCTCCACCCTAGACCACAATCCAGATCCAAGCAGGTTAAAGCAAGAGCGAATACCTCTCAGACTGGTCTCTTTATCCCCCAACAGTTTGCAGGCCAGGAGCAGAAGCTGCCACATGGCTGTTGCTGCACCGCTCAGGCACCTCAGTGGCTTGTCCCTCCAGGGGATAAAGACTGACCATACTCCCAACTATAGAATCCCAAAGTCCACAATGCACTGACCTCTCACTTTGTCCTTAGCATCTATGGCTTGATAATTCTGAACCCACCATAGCTGCTGGATCTCAAGTTCCTCCATCTGGCAGCTGTTCAGGCCCCCCTGTGGCTAAATATCCTGATTGGGGCTGGAGTCGGCTCTGGCTCCCAGAGCGCTGCACTGGCCACTTGCTGGTGGCCTGCCAGCCTGTCCTTACTGGGAGATTAGCTTCTGTGTCTCATTTTATGGGTTCTGTAGCTCCAAAGTTTGTTCAGAGTCACCTTTTAAATAAATTGGAGGTGTTGGGAGCCATAGCCTAGTGAAAGCTCTGTTTCTTCTCTGCCATCTTGGCTCTGCCCCCCACATTTTATTTTCTGACTTCCTATGTTGTTTTGGCCTGATAGAATGTATCATTCTGATCTCTTGTTGACTTTGCTACTGCCTAATGTGATTTGAGATGTTATTTTAAAGTTGTTTATTTTAAGTTGCTCAACTGTGAGCTTTTTCCACTCTCCCATCTTGACTCTGGAACTGGAGGGCCCTCACCAGCTAGATGTTGAATAAGCACTTAAATACCCTTTAAATATTGCAAACATTTCCCTGAAGCATTGTGGTAGAAAACAAATTAACTTTAACTCTATAGTCAGTTTTGTCTGTCAAGTAGACTAATCAAAATAAGTAAGACAAACTCTTGTGAAGGATCAACTAGCAAAGAAAAGTGGTGGAGGCAGCCAATATTAAAAAGTAGACATTTTAAGTTCCATGCCTATTAGGCATTTTTAATATCCCATATTCTATCATATTTCACATTTCACTTGCAGAAATGTGCATAGACCATATTTGTAATTTCTACTTTACAAAATCTTTCAAATAGCTTAAAAAGATATGTACATAAATCCCATTTGTAGATAGATAGATAGATAGATAGATAGATAGATAGATAGATAGATAGATAGATGGATGGATGGATGGATGGATGGATAATTTATAGGGAATAATACCTATAGAGCTAAATTAGAGTTAGAAAACTTTGCAGGCAAATGCACAGTTTTATATATAAACCCTCATATAAACTCAAAATAATAGGTTTCTTCTACCCAATTCCCTTGGTTCCAAGTGGAGTAATCTGGGAGTCATTAGCCTTAAGTGTAAATACTGCATTCACGTAGATATAAACTTCTTTTTCAAAGAACACAATGTATACAGGGTTTGTCTTTATGTTGCTTTATCAGTCAGCCTGCCCAGTTGTATCACAGGTACAAAAGCTTTGACAAGAAAAGAGTGGAGAAAAAAAATATTTCGTCTATCTCATTATTGCTTATTTTAATATTGGAAAACATGGTAAGTGAACATGCCAGGAATATATGTATAGTTAGCCTTTTCACAGTGGGAGTTTTCTGCATTTCTTTATCCTTATGCTAATGTCCTACCCACAAATATTTTCAGAATGTATTGGTACTATTGAATTAATTAATTGTTTCCAGTGCAATCATCAAACAGTCCTTGGAGATTCAGTTAAACCTTTAGACTGTAACTGATTATTTAACACATAAAAGACCCAAAAGGGAGATAGCATTGTGAACTGAACAGGTACTCACTGAAGAATGAGGAAATAAGTATTTTAGTCTCTGACCTATTATTTTCTATGTGACCTTGAGACAAGACCTTAAGGTCTAAACTTCCTTATCTGCAAAATAAGATTTTTCATAGAGGATCTATAAGGCCTCTGACACCAGTATGATGGTTCTAGTAATAAATGAGTGCTCCTTTTAATGTATGTATGTATGTATGTAGGTAGGTAGGTAGGTAGGTAGGTAGGTAGGTTGGTTGTTGTCATTTGATCTCGAAAAGGACCAAAACACATCACTATGCTGTCAGGGTTCAGAGTTGGGAGAACTGGTTAAGATTTTTGAAAGAATTCAATCAGACCTTCTCTTTAGCCAAAGGGAGCTTTACTAATTCAAAAGCATGTGGGCCTGAGAATTAGCAAGGAGCTAAGCAAAGGAAATGATATGGGACAAGACCAGACTTATATGGTCACAAAGGTATACATGATATAAATTTTAGGGTTTTTAAAGGGGTTGGAGATTTAGGGACAAGATAAGGCTTGAAAGACAAGGACACAAAATGGAGACAATGAATGACACAAGATAAGGGAGACAAGGGAAATTTTATGATGCAGGATAGGAGGAGACAAGGAATTTTAGGATAAGGGGAAGGTTTGTGATATTTCAAGGTAAGGAGAGACTATAGGACTGCAGGGAATGAGCAAATCAACCCTTAGAGCACTTTGAATACACATCAATGCTAAAGTTTAATTTCATTGTGTCCCACTGTGACTGAGCAGACCAATATGAGCTCAGAATGCTCTACCAAAGATCAGGCATGAATAGTCCATGTGAACATTTGGGGTGGAATCTCCAAATTTTCACATCCTGCTTTTCCATTTTATTCTGTTTAATTCAATTATCGTAATGCATTTCATTTATCATAAACAGAGGTTTTAGCTTCTGGGCTACTAAAAATCCTGTCATCCCTCCCCCCAAATAAATAACTGAGGTCACCTTAAGATAATAAACAAGTAATTGATTTTTTTCTTTAAAAAAATTATGCCCACTCCTTATCCTCTCAGCTAAATCCCTAGGGTCTCTCTAAATGAGTGATACATGAGCCTGATTCTTTCAATTCATACAACTAGCCACAGAGTAATTTTTAAAATGTACACGGCTTGCTCTAACAAAGAAAAAATATCAAAACTATACAAAAAATCAAACTAACTCTGACTTGAAGCCTGTTTATAAAGGGAAAAGCATAAGCAACACAAACTCCTGATCTTATGCTGTACTTTTAGCTTCCTTTTAAGAGTTATTTTTTATGACTTGAAACAATTAACATGCTGTTTGCCACATAGAGAAGCCTGATCTCCCATTCTTGCCTCTGTTATTTATTCCTCCTCCTCCTCCTGTTCTTGTTGTTCTCTCTCTCTCTCTCTCTCTCTCTCTCTCTCTCTCTCTCTCTCTCTCTCTCTCTCTCTCTCTCTCTCTCTCTCTTTCCCTCTCCCTCTCTCCCTCTCTTCTCTCTTCCTGTCTCCCTCTTTCTCTCTGTCTCCCTCTCCCTCTCTCCCCCTATCTCTCCCTCTCTGTCTCTACTTCGCTCTTCCTCTCTCTCTGTCACCCCCCCACCGCCCCCATTGTGTCTGGAATGACAGGGTAGAGAATCAAGGGAGTGTATTACAATAAACTCCATTTTTCCCCAGAATTATGACAGGTATGTATGTGTGTTTGTGTGTGTGTGTGTGTGTGTTTTATGGATATTATGTAGAGGACTGCTGATTTGCAAATGCAAAGAAAAACTATATACAGATATCAGCTAAATATCTTTGATTACCTTTTATATCATGTTAGATTTAGAGAGTGAAACAAGTGGAAATATTGGCTTGCTTTTCTACCTGTTGGTATTTTTTAAATGATCAAACTTCTAGAGAGCATTAACTTTTTGCTCCAGTGAAAGTTTATTGGAACAGGGATCTTACCCTGGAAAAGTGGTCCTAGTAAATTTTTCTAACTAGGTTATGCTAGTGAAATACATACACACTTCTAATTAAAGAAGGGAGAACAGATGTGGCACAAGTATAAGTACCTAATGTAACAAACACATGTCTTAGCAGCCTCCAATTACTATGTTTAATCTTAGTTTGGAAAAGGAAGTGGTTTTGTTTTATTTTGTTTTTTGTTATTGAAAAAAAAATACACAAATGGAAATGGTAAGGACAGAGTGATGACTTCTAGAATACTTTATTTCTGTTCATTGAAAAGAGGGAGGAGACCTGGGGAGTCAAGATGGTGGAATAGAAGCAGGACTGCCTAAAGGCTCTGGCTTCCACTTTCCCCAATCCATGTACAAAGGCCACTCTAAACAAACTTTGGAGCTGCAGAACCCACAAAATTACAAAGAGGAGGTAACACTACTCCCCCTTCCCCGCTGAGGACAGCACCACAGGCCGGCAGGAACCAGCCAGAGCAGAGCTCTGGGAGCCAAGCCCAGCCCCAAGCACAGGATTTAGTTCCAGGGTGGGCCTGCCCAGCCTGAGGGACACCAGATCAACAGCAACTGTGGCCATTTCCAGAATTATCCACACATAGATGCAAAGGACAAAGTGAGAGGTCAGTGCAGTCTGGACATTGGGACCCAGTAAGTGGGAGGGTGTGGCTTTTGCCCCTGGCGCAAGAAGCCGCTGAGAAGCTGGCACAGCCAGCCAGTGCCACATGGCAGCTTCAACTCCTGGCCTGCAGAGTGTAGGGGGATAAAGCACCAGACTAAGGGGTATTTGCTCTTGTTTACCTGGTTGGATCTAGATTTCGGTCTAGGGTGGAGGGCCTGGGGTATGTGACCAGCTTGCCAGAGCATGTGGAGGATTCAGAGAGGGCACCCAACTAATAGCTCCAGCAGCTGAGAAAAAAAAAAAAAAAGCTGAGACGAAAGCTCCCCTGTCTGGTGGCAGACTCCTACTGTGGCAAAAAGCCCAGGGGTCAAGTGACTGAGGGGTGACATGACCAGGCAAAGGAAACAAAGCAGACAGAAGATTCCAACATTACACTCCTATTTTGGGGACAAAAAGGATCAAAGCATGGAAGAGGAGGAAGACAGTGAAGTCAGAACTCAAGCACCAAAAGCTTCAAAGGAAAATATGAGCTGGTTACAGGCCATACAGGACCTTAAGAAGCAGATAAGAGAAGTGGAGGGAAAATTGGGAAGAGAAATGAGAACTATGTTAGAAAATTACGAAATGAGAGTCAACAGCCTGACTGAGGAAAATACCACCTTAATAGACTAACTCAATTGGCAGAGGCTCAAAAAGGCAATGAGGAGAAAAATGCCTTAAAAAGCTGAATTTGCCAGATGGAAAAAGGAATCTCAAAAGCTCACTGAGGAGGATCATTGCTTCAGAATTAGATTGGAGCAAATGGAAGCTAATGGCTTTATGAGAAATCAAGATGCTGTTAAACAGATCCAAACAAATGAAAAGAATAGAAGGCAATGTGAAATATCTCATGGGAAAAACCACTGACCTGGAAAATAGATCCAAGAGAGATAATTTAAAAATTATTGAACTACCTGAAAGCCAAGATCCAAATAAGAACCTAGAAATCATCCTCCAGGAAGTTCTCGAAGAAAACTGCCCTGATGTTTTAGAACCAGAGGGCAAAATAGAGGTTGAAAGAATCCACTGATCACCTCCTCAAAAAGATCCCCTCCAAAAAAACTCCTAGGAATATTATATCCAGGTTCTGGAATTCCCAGATTAAGGAGAGAATGTTACAAGAAGCCAGGAAGAAACAATTTGAATATTGTGGAAACACAATCAGGATAACCCAGGATCTGGCAGCTTCTATACTGAGGGATCGAAGGGCTTGGAATATGATATTCTGGAGGTCAAAGGAGCTGGGATTAAAACCAAGAGTCACCTACCCAGCAGAACTGAGTATCATATTTCAGGGTAAAATATGGTCATTAAGTGGAAGAGAGGACTTTCAAGCATTCTTGCTGAAAAAACCAGAGTTGAATAGAAAATTTGACATTCAGATACAAGAAGCAAGAGAGGAATGATAAGGTATAAACAGGGAAAATAAATCATAAGGAGCTAATCAAAGTTGAACTATTAACATTCCTACGTGGACAAATAATAATTGTAAGTTATGAAACATTTGTCAGTAGTTGAAGGGAATAGAAATATATATATATATATATATATATATATATGTATATATATATTTATGAGGGTATATGGGCATATGAATACACATGTGTACGCGTGTATATATGTTTGCAGGTATACATAGATAGAGGGCACAGGACCAATGTGACAGGAAGTGATGATACTTAAAAGGTGTAATTGAGAGGTGAGAGAGGAATATAATGAGAAGAGATAGGGAGAGACAGAATGGGGTAAACTAGCTCATATAGAAGAGGCAAGGGAAAATGATTACAATGGAGAGGAAGAATAGGAAGGCAAAAGGTCAACCTTATTCCCATTGAATTTGGCTTGAGGAGGGAATGAAATACACACTAAATAGGGTATCATTGTAATTGGAATGCAAATTTAAAGATATTTCCTGCCCCTAGGCTAAAGTGCACCTGGAGTCTGGGGTGGGAGGCTTGTTTTCAGTACATACTTCTTGATTGGCCAGTGAGTCAATAAGGTTGTTACATTCTCTGAGCCAGGAGAAGGCTATATAAGCCCTGATCTGTAGCTTTGTTTGGGGGCTCACTTTGAAAAGTGTTCTGTGATTTGATATGGATTCTGGGAAGCCATTGTCCAGAGCCCCCCGGCTTTGAAAAACCCAGATGTTGAAACCCAGATGTTGATTAGGTATTGATGTAATGGTTGGACAGTTTGAAAATCTGTCTACCTGATTTCTCTGTCTTGATAATTCTGTCTGTATACTTTGAAGTTTGGGGTGCTGACCTCTTTCCTCTGAACTAGGTAAACGATACATCTATGACTGATTAAAGTAAGCTTGTTAACTCATTTTTAGTTTCTTTCCTTTATCAAAGCAGATCCAAGAACCTGTATTAGCAGCAAACCCTGGGGATGCTGGGGTGCGTGCTGCTACACTCACCCTACAGGAGAGCAGGGGGGAAGGGGATAAAAAGGGGGATGATGGATCAGAGGGCAGGCTGGGGAGGAGGGGAGTTGGAAGCACCCACTTTTGAAAAAGGATTGGATCAAAGTAGAGAACAGAACAAGTGGGAGGTGAGATAGGAGGGAGGGAAATATTGTCAGTCAAATCTACTATGCTATTGTTTTGCATTAGTCACACATGTACAACCTGTACTGAACTGCTTATCTTCCCAGTAAGGGTGGGTAAAAAGGGGGGGAAGGGATTGAATCTGGAATTCAAAGTTTTAAAGTCAAATGTTTAAATATATATATATATATATACATATATATACATATATATATACATACATACATACATACTATTATTAATACTATTCTGCAGGTCATTGGGAAATAAGATACACAGGCACTGGGGCATAGAGATCCACTGGAAAATTTGAAATGGGTATGGGAGAAATATGGGAAAGAGCAGATTAGAGGAGGGGATATTCTGTGGGCCTGCTATTTTGGGGTGATGGGTAGGGGAAAAACGGGGAGAAAATGTGTAACTCAAAGTCTGGCGGAACTGAATGATGTAAGTCAGAAGTTAATAAAGCATTTGAAAATGCAAAATAAAAAGAAGGAGGAGAGGTCACAATATGATTGAATATAATTTATACAAAATGGGTATTTCATAGATGAACTCACTACTAATTTTCTAAAAATGTCTGAAGAATTTGATATCTATGTTTTTACCTAAAAGAAAATATACTTTGTTTCTGAGTATATTTAGACTTTCTTTAGCTTATTTCGCATTAATTATATTGAAAAACCCTGAAAATTATGTGTATCTTCCCTAAATCTAATAATTATATTAGTTTATTCATTTCAATCTTTTTATTTTCTAGTCTTTAAGGAAATATATAATCACAGACTACTATGAGCAAGACAGCAACTTTAATGTTTTTCAATGTCATGTAATAACCAAGTATTTTAAAACAGAATTTATCTTTCTAAATTCCTATGATTTCTGAATTTTTTCCCCTACTTTTGTTTGTTGGAATGAAGATTATTTATTTTCCTCTATATTTATTCTCCTCAGTTAAAAATATGAATTTTTTTTATTTTGCATTTAAGAGTCCTTGTTTAAAAGAGCATTGTCAATTCTTAATGCCTAATTGATTTTTGATTGTAAAAGTAAATATGTAGTCAATTTATGTCAGTAAGAAAAATTGGTATAGAAATGGATACATTAATAGATAGACTCAACATTTATTAAGTACTTAATATGTTACAGGCATTATCCTACTTATTGGATATGACTGAATATAATGCCATGCACAGACGCTTTCCAGAAGAATGCTACTGTGAACAGCTTTTAAGGTTCTGATTACACTGTATAGTGAACACTCTATTTATTCCATAACAAATCAAAACAAAACATCCACAGAAAATCAAGGTACAGTATTCATAATATTACAACTTATCACAGAAAATCACAATATAGTATTCACAAGAGCTTATCATTAAAATGGCCACATAGTTTTCGCCAAAGTGTTCAAGATATTTAGAACAAAATCAATCATCTCAAAGTACAATAGTCAAAATCTTCCACTCATGGGGCAACTGTTAACTCAATCGGTGACTTATTCAAAGTCTTCCACTCCTGGGACAACTTGATTAACTCTATCAGTCACTTATTCAACAATCAGTTACTAAGTGGAGGGTTTGTTTATTGGACTTAGTAACTGATTGTTGAATAAGTGACTGTGTGTGTCCTCAGGATTATCAGTTAAGAATTCATACTTAAAATGTTAGTACATTGTGAATAATTGGTACAGAACAACCTCTCCAAATTCTGACAATAGTCTCCCACGAGTACACATAGAAAAGGGGAAAGTTGGTTCAAGCCTTACAACTGCATGTGGCAGAAGGATAATTCCCATACAGCTCCTGTTGTTGTAAATATATTGCTCCTATTTGTGAAGTACTAAAAAAAAAAGATCCCCTCAAGTAGTGTATAGTTTCTTTGCTAGGCTTCTTATAGAGCCATTTATACTATCTGTATTTGCCTTCTGATATAAGTAATATTGTTTTTGTGTTTGTTTGTTTGTTTTTTTTAAGCAATCATTGTTAAGTAACTTGCTTAAGGTTACAGTAACTTGCTAATTAGCAGAGCCTGGATTCTATCTCAGGTCATCCGGACTTTGGGGCCTGTGTTCTTACTTGCTGTGCTACCTGGCCACCCCTATAAGTAATATTGTTAATCGATCCAGGGATATAGTTAGTCATTGATGAGAAGATGGAAGTCTATGTTGTTTCATAGGGATAAGGTGTCAGTGTTGTGATTATATATATGATTATATATATATATATACACACATGTATATGCATATATATGTATATATGTGTGTATATACACACACACACACACAAACTGATTACATGCAGTACACTCATACTGGTTTCTCCTGAATTTATTTCAATTAATTCACTTGTTAAAAATCCCCAAACATATATACACATTGCTTCAAGTGATGCTATTCATTAACACTTAATATCAAGAATGCTCTTTTGTGATTAATACCTTCTAAACCCTTTCAACCTTTCAAGATCCTCTTCTGGACTAAATGGCTGAAGGAGACTAGCCAAGGAAAAAGCATGGAGCTCTCTTCCCCACTGATCCTAAGTAGTATAAAGTCACACGTTGCATTTTCTGGAATTCAATCCTTTCTCAACTCATTTGATGGCCAAGTTTCCATGATCTATTCACACATGATTTTTTTTTCTTTTTGGAGGACAATTTGGGTTAAGTGACTTGCCCAAGGTCACATGGCTAGTTTTTTTGTCACACATGATTCTTGTTCACCATCATTTCAGATGGAAGGTCTTTTAGTACATAGTCTAAAGCCAATGGAGGGGAGTTAGATGACATAGTGGATAGGGTGCCAGTCTAGATAACCTGAGTTCAAATCTCAGACTTACTAGCTGTGTGACCCTTGGTAAGTCACTTATACCTATTTGCCTCAATTTCCTCATCTATAAAATGAATTGTAGAAAGAAATGTGAAACCTCTATAGTATCTTTGCCAAGAAAATCCCAAATGAGGTCATGAAGAGTTGGACATGGCTGAAATGATTAAAAAACAAAATTAATACTAACAAGTGCTGCTAAACACTTACCTTGATTAGCCAGACACAAAAATTCACTGAAAATAACTCCTTAAAAAAGCAGAATTGAAGGGGCGGCCAGGTGGCTCAGCGAGTAAGAGCACCGGCTCCAGTGTTGGGATGACCTGGAGATCGAATCCCGGGCTCAGACACTCAGCACCACACCCAGAAATAACTGGCCGTGTAACGTTGAGCAAGTTACTTAACCCCGATTGCTAAAAAAAAAAAAAAAAAAAGCAGAATTGAGCAAATGGAAAAGGAGATTTCCCAAATGGTCACAAAGAGTTAGATATTCCTGAAACAACAGAATAACTAAGGCCAATGAGTGAATGATTGTTTAAGATATATTCTCAAACAGTTATGGTAGAAGGGCTAACACAGGAATAGAGTGGTACCTACATATATACACATATGTATATCTTAAGCATTTAAAAAAATCTAAGGTGTAATTTTAGGAATAGGATTCTTCAGTAGACTTTTAGTTAAAACATGAGTAATAAGAGATGTCACCATTATAATTAGGGTATTATATAAAATGTGCCTAGCTTTTAGAGGCTGATTTTCTGTAACCTGAAAACTACCTACATTTAAATACATACATTCATACATATATATATATATACACACATATATATGCATATATATGTATATATGTGTGTATACACACACACACACACACAAACTGATTACATGCAGGACACTCATACTGGTTTCTCCTGAATTTATTTCAATTAATTCACTTGTTAAAAATCCCCAAATATATATACACATTGCTTCAAGTGATGCTATTCATTAACACTTAATATCAAGAATGCTAATTACCAGATGCTAACTTGCCATAGTTTCCTTGGATTTTCTGTCAATAATGTTATGTCTACGGATGAAATAGTATAGGAAAGTACTCATCTAAGAAGTCACACCTGAACTGAGCTTTGAAGGAAGCTTTTGATTTCAAGAGTTGGAGGAGGTAATTATAATAGTAATAGAATTTAAAGGTCCCCTAATATTGGCTTGGTTGAGTGTTAAAACCCAGAGCTTGTGAATCCCACTTGTGGGATGGGATGGACTTGTTGATATGAAAAGAGCTGAACTGGGAAGAGCTGGTGACATGAATTTAGAGAGGCACAAGCAGAGAAAGATGCAGAAGAATTTTTTTGAAAGCAGCATTGTGGAGGTAGAGAGATGGAGAGCATTGTTGAGGGACAGTTTGAACTGCCCAGGACTTTTGAGAGCTGCCACCCAGAGCTGCCAAGGACTGAGGAGACATGGTTGTTATTCTGGTACTTTGTTTTCATGTTGTTTTGCCAGATTCTTCCACTGGTGAAGGACAGTCCTGTTGTTGCAGAGGTTCTGGAACCTTGCTGTTGGTTCAGAAGCCCTGAAGGAGGATTTTTTTGTTGTATGTTTACAGAAATCCTGGAAGAGAGTTTTGCTAATGTTTTCAGGGGTCCTAGGACTGTTCTGCAGACAGAGAATGTAAGAAATGTGGCAAAATATGGATTAGTTTCCCATTAAAAAAAAAGATATCAAAAGCAGGCAGAACTGAGATAGCAGAGAGAAGCCAGAAAGTTCCCTGAGCTCTTCCTAGTTTCCTTCAGAAACAATATTAAATCAAGCCTCTAAATGAACTATGTAGAGACATAACTCACAAAAATGATGGAGTGAAACAATTTTACAGCTTAAGACAACTTAGAAGGACTTTAAGAAAATTCTGAATCACTTGGGTAAAAGAGGAGCACAGTCCAGCACAGATGGTGTCTGGACAAGTCAGCGTGGGGCTTTTAGCCACAGCACAGATCAGCAACCTAAGACACTTGGCCCTGGCTCAGAAGGCTCATGGGACATCATGTCAGATATGAGGCCTTCAGGCAAGCTCATAGGGCAAATTACTAGTCCATGAATGACAACAGAACTAGCTAGGCTGGGCCACCCCATATCAGTGGGTGAACCACCAGTGCCTGAGGCACTTGCATAAAACAAAACAAAACCAAAAAAAAAGTGATTAGGCTTCTGGTCCCCAGTGCAAGAAGCTTGGGATAGTGTCCCCTTTTTCCCAAGAACAGAGCTCAATTTTTAAAAGTGAATAAAAAAAAGAAAAGAAAAAAGAGATCATAGAGAGCTAATATGGTGACAGGGAAGATCAAAACCCAAACTCCAAAGAGGACAACAATGCCAAAATGCGTATGTGTGAAACCTCAAAGGTAGATATAATTTGGTCTTAAGCCAAAAGATTTCTCTCAGAAGAGTTTAAAGAGGATTATAAAAATCAAAGGATAGAAATGCTATAAATCAGTAATGATTGGAGAAATGCACATTAAAACAATTCTGAGGTACCACCTCACACCTATCAGATTGACTAACATGACAGGAAATGAAAATGGCAAATGTTGGAGGGAATGTGGGAAAATTCATACATAAATGCACTATTGGGTGGTACCGTAAACAGAGCACCAGCCCTGGAATCAAGAGGACCTGAGTTCAAATCAGGCCTCAGACACTTGATACACTTACTGTGTGTATGGTCTCCGATGTATGAGCAAGTCAACCCCAATTACCTTGCCTTTCCCCTCCAAAAAAAGATGCATTATTGGTGAAATTGTATTATGATTCAACCATTCTGAAGAGCAATTTGGAACTATACCCAAAGGCAATAAAATCATGCATACCCTTAGGCCCAACAACACCACTACTAGGTTTGTATGCAGAAGAGATAAAAAACAAAAAGAGAAATGGATCCACATGTACAAAAAAACATTTATTGTAGCTTTTTTTGTGGTGGCAAATAATTGGAAATTGAGGGTATGCCCATCAACTGGGACATGATTGGACAACTTGTGTTATATACATGTACTGGAATGCTATTGTTATATAATAAATAATGAACAGGTGGATTTCAGAAAAACCTGGGAAGACTTACATGTATTGATGCTGAATGAAATGAGCAAAACCAGGAGAACATTATACACAGTAACAGTAACTTTTTGTGAATATCAGCTATGATAGACTTAGCTCTTCTCAGCATTACAATGATCCAAGACAATTCCAAAAGGTTCATGGTGGAAAATGGACTGAGGCACATTATTTTCACTGTTTTTGGTTTTTCTTTCTTCTTTCTTGTTTTTTCTTTTCCTTTTTCACTCTGATTCTTCTGTCACAACTTAATATGGAAATATATTTAACATGATTGTACATGTATAACCTATATCGATTTGCTTACAGTCTCAAGGAAAGAAGGGAAAGAGGGAGAAAAATTTGGTCCTCAACATCTTGCAAAAATCAATGTTGAAAAATATATTTATATGTAATACACAAAAAATACTATTAAGTGTCAAGAAAGATATAATAAAAGCTTAAAAAACCTGGAGGACTATTCCATGCTGACGAACCTTTGTCAATATATAAAAATCATTTTAAGAATCCATCTGGGAGAAGACCCTCAGTGTTTCTGACCAGACAGAATTAATTGCTATTTATACTCCCTCTGCAACATCAAGACCCAAACTATGTCCAAATAAGTCTTGTCCCAGGATCTATTGGCCAATCAGTGAGAGTCAGAGTGAACTGGGTTTAAGGTATAGTCAGGTAACTCCATTTGAATCCCAATGGTCTTTATGAAAGCCTGGTTGTTTAGAGCTATATTTTGAGAAATGACAAATGAAAATTAGATCAGACAAGAGTTTATTGCCCCACTTTGCGAGGAAATCAATAGAATAAATAAGTAGAGAAAAGGAAAAAATCTAACCCTAAACCCCCCAAAAATATTTATATTCCTTTTTGCAGAGCACACATATGTTAAGGTATGATTCCTCATACCTTACAGAGGGAGAGGAAGGATGAAGAAACCAATGGAGGAAAGAAAGAGAAAAATCTAAGGAAGGAAGGGAGGGAGGAAAGAAAGACGAAAGTCACACCATTGTCCAACTGGAACTGACCATTTGGGTTCCCAGTAAGGCAACCACTACTACTCACAAATTGTTGTTTATCCTTCTTACTTGAAGCTGATCTGTGACATCAGGGAGCTGATGTCTTGACTTGCAAGTGAATTTGATTGTGTGGCAGTTCTGTGCAAAGTCATCAACTTCACTTTCTCCTCCAGAGTCTTCTGAGTCCAGTGGTAAGAGATAGGTCAAACTGAAGATGGACCCAGATACAGTGGTGAGACCTTGGCCTCTTTAAGCTAAGGTCTCTCTCAGGCATGTTTGCCTGAGGCAATACCCATTCAGTGATTCCTAAAGATTTAACCAATAACAGACAAGCAAAGGAACTTCATTATTGTTTTTAATTTATTTCCAAGAACAAAGGTAAAGGTTATGTTATCTGACTTTCAAATGTTTAACAAAGATACCTTTTTTCTTAAATATGCAGAGCAAAGAACCTGGTGTTGTAAGAGAAAATATATTTTTATTTTGGTTTTTAAGTTCCTAATTGGGAAGGAAATTGAGTGAAATCAGGTAAAGATGTCTCATACAAAACAGTCATCCACCTCCTCAAATAAAGGGAAAATAAACTTTGTTCCCAGCTGCTTTTATTGTCAAAGCTATGCCAGAAAGGCTTTGGAGTGAATAGCAGGCTGAGCTATAATAGCGGCTAGGGAAGTTTGGGTTCTGTGAGTATTTGTTGTTCCCCATTGTATTGTGACAGCTTTTTACTTACACTTAAGAAATACAATAATGACTATAATTATTTTATGAACATTTTAAGTGGATGAAGAAGAGAAATATCACCCAGTTTGGCAAAGCAAGAAAATGAATTTAAATTTATTATTTTGTTGATCTATATTCTGATGTAACCATGTACAAAACCATAAAACCCTGCAAATAGTTTTATGTGAGGACTGGGAAATCAATTCATTGCATCAATATTTATGAGTGCATGATACACTTATACCCTCAAATAAATTTCTGTATTTTACTAAGGGATGGAAATACGACACATTTTAATAATTTTGTTTTCCTCTATACATTCCTGTATGTCCCATGCCTCAAATGAATGCCTTTTTTTGAAACTGTTAGATTTGTCTTTGTCAAATTCAAAACCAGATTACATTAGACTAAAAATTATGACAGTTACTGACAATTGGAAAGCATTCATTTAAAATAAATTAATTCTAAAAATGAGATTTCTTCCTTAATATTATCAGATTTTGGATTATTTATTTGAATACTTGAAAAAATATATAGTGGGCCATATACTTGAGGTGACTAATTTATTTCCAGATTGTAAATTGGACACATTGAAGTCTGAACCATTTGGGGATTTTTTCTAAAATATAATTTAGTTCATGTCTATATACTTCCAATAAATGTGACTGAGAAATGTTTAATGATCTCTAGGATACTCCAAGAAAGATTGCTATATCATACAAATGAAATCTTCATAATTCTGATATTGCAAATATAACTTCTTTTTTGAAGTCTGTTTCTTGTGCAGAAGATTACCCTTGGTCTAAAGACAAGCCTGCCTTAGAATTCCCCACATTTCTTAAGCCTTGTTTCTTTTGAAGTCATTATTCTGGCAAGATTTAGATTATCTCTCTTGGATGAGGAGTCTTAGTTGCTAATGACCCTGAGAGTTGTTTTTTCTTTCTTGTTTGGAAACATAAGAAACACAGATTACAAATGAAGTGTGAACTTCTGATGTACCAAGAATTTTGCATCTTTCTGTATACACATGGAGTAGAGAGAAGGAGTAGAGACAGAAGAGATGTGAAGAGAGAGAAGCAGACTGGGAAAACAATGTGATGACTTCAAGAGCATCAGTTATATGAGCCTCCCTAATCTCTTCAAGACTTAAACAACTGAAGAGCAAATCGTTAGTGTTGGCACATGGGGCACCAAGCAAAAGCAGAAATTGAAAGGAGGGCTGAGTTGCAGCAAAAAACAGACATCAGGGACAAGCATTGGTAAAATGGGAACAATAATAGAAGAACACCTACCTTGCAAGGTGAGGTAGTAATGGTAAGGATTGAGTACTATGCTACTAAAGTGAGAAGTAATAAAGACTTATTGCTTAAATATTACTGGCTCTTATTATTACTCAATACTGTGAGGATCAAATGAGATAATATTTGTAAAACAACTAGCACAATGCCTGGAATATAAAAGGCATATAAATGCTAATTTTCTTCTTCATCATTAAGTGAGGGTTCCCAGTTTCTGAGTTACACTTTGCTTTACAGCAAGAAAATCTGTGAGTCAGGTTGTTGCTGTCTTAACTTTTGGTAAGTAGGTAAGACTAAAGTGACATCAATTACTGAAGTTCTCAATTATCTGAGCTTGTCAAGTCCCAAAGATGATCTCTTCTAAGGAAAAATTGATTCAATCTCCACCAAGGTACAGGATTAGGATGTTGTTTCCACCCATAGCCAGAAGGGGAAGGGACAGTTTCTTAAGTTCTCCTTGCCCTTTATAGCTTCTCTGTTTGCATCCCTCCTGTATTACTCTGGTTCTGGTGATCCTAACCATCGTTGTTCCCTTAAACCTTCTCTCTTAACTAAAGTGCATAGTT
>NW_027186320.1:6666332-6685628 GCF_028583685.1 Petaurus breviceps papuanus
ATTATTGCTTAAATATTACTGGCTCTTATTATTACTATTATTAATTATTATCTTAATGAAAGTTTGTTTGAGACCCATAATTGTGGCAACAGATTGGCCAATGACACATATTATCATATTTTCTGTTACTTGGAAAATTTCTTGATATATGTAAATATGGGTGAATAGTAAAGCATGATGCCAAAATTAGAGCATCCTATTCACTAACCATTCTTGATAAATGGAAGTTTGCTATCAGTTAGGTCATACAGTTGATAGAGTGGTGGTCTTGGAGTAAGGAAGACATGATTTTGAATTTGGCCTCAGACACTAACTGAGTTATTCTGGTCAAATAACTTACTCTGCCTCAGTTTCCTTATCTTTATAATAGCACCTAATCTCCAGAACTGTTGTAAAGTTAAAATGAAATCATATTTGTAAAGCTCTTTGCAAACAATAAATTGTTATATAAATGCTAGTAATCAAATGTGTTTGTGGTTATGAACATATGATTCTGTAACTTAATATATAAATTCTGTAATTCTAATATATATTTATATGTATCCCAGATAACAGAAAAAAATGTTAATGAAACCTACTAATGCATTAATTTTAATAACCAAGTTTACTTTTTAAAAATGACACTGCTTTTACTTTTTGAACTCACTGAAATATTGTATTTATTTCAATACCTCAGTATTCCAATCACTAAATAGGCCTTCATTGTTTCTATTTTAATTTACTCTTTAACTACACATCATAATCTTATGTTCTCTTCTTTCTTTTGCCTATTTCACATATCAGCATTTGGCCTTTGGGCTCCAGGAACAATAGCTACATGTTTGTATATATTCATAACCAAAAACACACTTGATATACAATACCCACACATATAAACATATATACACAAATAGGTACATATGCTTATATATACATGCATACATATACAAATATATATGTATATATACACACAAATCATATATTTCTATCTTCCATATCTGTGGATACTTTGACCATGTAGACAGTATTATCTGCCAAATTAGATACATTTGTCAAATTGGGACATATCAAATTAAAATAAAATTTATACGGTTTCTGCAATAGAGTGGAAGCTCCTCAAGAGTAGGTAATATGGTTTTTGTTTGTTGTTTGCTTATTTTTAATTTTGTTCCTCACTGTGTCAAGTGCAGAACTTTGAAGTGAGTAAACAATTGGAAGATTTTTTAAAATCATGAAATAAGGAGCTCATGAGCTGAGATATTCTGTCTTAGAGGGGATATTTAAATAATCAATTTAAAACTGACAACTTTCAGGTGAGATGCTCAGTATCTTGAAATTAATCTATTTAAAATTAATGCTTTCTCAGTAAACTGTCAGGGACTTGCCTTGACATGAGCTTGTTTTTCACTTCAAAATGCCAAAACTCAATCCAGTGCCATATGAAAAGTTGAATTAATTGAAAGCATGGGACACTGAGTAACAAACATAATTATGTAAAATTATTTAAATGTGTCAGATTTTTGTCCTTTAAAAAGTATAAAATTTATGAAAGAATAGGTGTATTTTTCACTCATAAATATTGATATAATAAATTGATTTTCCAGTTCACACATAATTCTGTTATAGGATTTTTGGTTCAGTATACCAGAGACATACTAAATTAAACCCTGGCTAATTGAAATAGTTAATAGAGTTTCCAGAAGGTGCCAGACTTACCTTTTGAGAACTCCTTAGTCTCTAAGAGAATTTATTTCAATCTTTATTATTTTTGAAACTATTTTACAAATGTTACACTTACATAGTTGATTCACAGAATTCCTTTTCTTCTTTACATTCGATGTAAATATTAAAATCCATTTAAACTCTAATGTATTATATTGGTATAGTTTTACAAATTTGTTTGCATATTCTTTAAAAATATATATACATGTGTTTGTGAACCCCCACACAAATAAACATGTTCAGATAAAGTTTTGCTTACCAAAAATCTTATTTCTTATTAGTAATATAAAAAGTTAAAGATAGGCATATTCCTATTTTAGTTGGAAATAGCTGAGTCAGATTTTCTAGATGATTATTATAGAATGGCATATATATTACAAACAAGGCTGCAATTCCATTGTGTTCAAATATACAACCTTTTAAAATAGGAACGGAGCAATTCATTAAATCCAGTTAATTGGCAGGTATTCAAGACCATTGTTGAGATACTAGATGAAAAGATCTCTATTGAAGAACTATTGGTGTAGAGATTTAAGGGTTTATACCTCCAGACTCTTACAAATTAAGAAACAGCTTCTTGACACCAATTTCAATAGTGTGAGGACCTGAATAATTTCCTCAACAGCCTTAAGAATCTGTTCTTATCTGTAAAATGGGTATACTAATAATTGTATTACCTACCTGAGAACTTGAAAATATCTAATTTTGTAAAGCACTTTGTAAACTTCAAAATGCTATATAAATGTTAATCACTTATATGCCATCCAAAAGTATTTGACTTTGATATTTTCTTGATCTGTTTTTACAAGTACTTGGTAGATTACGTTGACATTGCATATCTTTTTTTTTGTCTTTTGGAGGGGAATTGGGATTAAGTAATTTGCCCAAGGTTACATGGCTAGTTTTTGTGTGCAGGTGTTAAGTGTGGTTCTGACTCCAGAGCTGCCGCTTTACTCACTGAGCCACCTAGCCACCCCAAAAATCCTGTGCATGCTATCTTTAGCGAGTTTTTTTTTTTTTTTGCCTTTTGGAGGACAATTGGGGTTAAGTAACTTGCCCAAGGTTACACGGCTTGTTCTTTTGTGTGGGTGTTAAATTTTTGAGGCCAGAGCCATACTCAGGTCCTCCTGATTCCAGGGTTGGCACTTTATTCACTGTGCCACCCCCATTGAATATTAAAAAAAATAAAAACTTAGCATGGCAAAACTAATATGTAGTTTTACATTATATATTTAGCACTTAAAATGGTAATAAAGGAATAATTACTTAAGCTTTGTATGTTTACGTAATTTCTATTGTATTTAGGTACTTTGTGTCTCTTATTTCTTGCCTGGCTCTAAATCAAAATGCCATTTGGCTTTTCTTGTTAGTCTTCCAACTGAGTAAGGAAATCAAGGATTAAAACAAAATTTTGCTTTGGGATAAGAAGTATGGATCAAAACCTATGATTTCATTGAGGAGGAATATTTCTGATACAGATACTCCCTCAGTCATACAAATTGACCACACTTTTGCCTTTCATAGTCTCAGAAAGGTGCTGTGGTTACTATTAAGTTAAATGACTTGATTAAAGTGATATATAGCTAATGTGTGGCAGAGGCAGAATTTGAAACCAAGGCTTCTTGACTTGAAGACTAGCTATCTTACTTACCTCCCCTCCCCTTCCCTCCCCTCCCATCCCCTCCCCTTCATCTTTTTTTCGTCATTATTTATGAGCAAATTAGTTACCTTTTCTAAGCATCAGTTTTCCCATCTGAAAAAAAAATGAAGATACCATCACCTAGTTCATAACACTATTAGTATGTTTCAGATGAAATAGGATATGTATAATAACACAAAACCTGAAATTAACTAGTTATTACTAGTCCTACAATAATGACACTTATAGACTGTTTATGAATATCAGATAATTATGTTATTCCTTTTCCCTATTACAACAAATAATTAATGAATGGCTAAATTATTATTTTTGGGCAAAAGATCTAGCTATACTTTTGACTTGAAATATGTCTAAATGAATACTTATGAAGCATAATTTCAATGTATCCAAAGTGATAACTTGACAAATGAAGAGGAGAAAATTTTCCAGCTTCCTTCAGAAAAAAATTATGGCCTAAATACTCGTTTGCTATCATATCCATTAATGTTATATACCACCAAGTATATCTGTTAATTTTTTTTAAAAATCTCATAGGATGACCTCCAAATTCTCAAATGTTAGCCCCTCTGCTCAAAATACTTGAGCAAACTCTTCTGACTTCACAAAAAAAGGCAAAGGACTGTCTTGAAACCTGTATCTTAGATGTCCTCTCTTTCCTTCATTTTGTGACTAGAATAGATTATTGTGCTACAGAATTTATTAAATCATGTAAAGTCATATACTCCCTGTTTCTTCCTCTCATATCTCATATACAATTTAGGAAGAAAATGTAAACCATCTCTAAGGTGGGGAGGGAAGAAAAAAGGGGGAAATATTATGTGATATTTAAAAGCAATAGCAGGTTGAACATAATACATTTCCAGTTCCATTTGCAATCATCATTTTTTACTATTCTACTATGTTATAGAAATGCTGGTTTTATTTCTTAAGTTCAGAATGTTTTTTTTAAAGAATTGAAGGAATTATGAGTAAAATGGATAGATTTAATTTATGCATTTTTAGGAGTAGAATTGGTGGTATGTTTCTGAATCTGATTACCATTAAAGACACTGTTTAGAAGTTAGTTGCCAAGCAAATGTACACGGGGTTCATGAAATTCCATTTATACATTTTGAAGAAAAGTATTCCTCACATAGATTAGGACTTATGATGAAGAGAAATAGCAGGCCAAGCTACAGTAGATAAAATGTTGGACTAGGACTCAGGAAGACCTCACTCAAATCCTCCCTCTCACATATTCTAACTTAATGACCATGGACAAGTTATTTTTTTTATCATTAAAATAGAGATGGCTATTTCATAAGATACTGTGAGGCTCAAATGAAAATTATTGCATGTACAGAGTTTTGAAATCTTCAAAGTAGTATAAACATGTCAACTTCCTGCTTGAAGGTTGCTAATGGACCAACCTGTAAACTTGATCTCTAATAAGTTTACTTTAGAGAATTTTTCCATGAGAAAAAGAAGGCAAAAGAGCAGACTTTTCTGAACCAGAGTCATCAAATGGCCCAAGTTCTGAAAAATGCTTCTAAGAATCACAGTCCATTGTTTGAGATCTATATTCATTTATTTATTTTATTAAAAATTAGACAGGAATTTCAAAGAAGCTAACTTTGCACATGATACTATATTAAAAGAAACTAAAACTATTTAGACTGCAAAAGATAAAACAGGAGAATTATCCATTTTCTTTCAGTGATAGTTAGTTATATTTTTGTGGCTCTAGAGTACATCTCCAATCACAAATACAAAATCTCAACTCCTGAACTCTGGAATTGCTACTTGAGCCATTATTTCTAGTTAACCATACACAATTCTTTGGATTCTCCCCAGGCTATATTCTTGACATCTTCCCTGCCTGTCTCTGAAGAAATCTTGCCATTCACCCTACTATCAACACAGATACCCTTTTTCCCCCTTTTCCTACTTATCCCTCTCTCTTTCCAGATCTGGAACCAAAGCCAAATCAATACTGTATGTTGATCATTTCTAATGGCTGTGCTCACTCTACTTGTGATAGTTTATGTCAAATCCATTCAGGGACTAAGATGATTTTCCTAAAACACAGTTCTGATCATATTACCCCCTCTACTCAAAAAATTCCAGTAGTTTCCTATTGCCTCTAGGAGCAAAATCAAAATACCCACTTTGGCATACAATGTACTTCATAACAGCCTCCTCCTGACTTTGCAATTTTCTAACCTCTTAGTCTCTAACTCATGCTCCTCAGCACACTGACACTAGCCTCCTGGGGGTTCCATGAACAACACAATCCATCTCATGGTCTCAGTTTTCTCTGGTTGTTCCCCATGAATGGAATGCTCTCCCTCTTCCCATTCAGCTACTGATTTCGTCTGTTTCCTTTAAGTTTTAACTATAAGCGCAGATTGTACAGTAAGTTTTTCCTAACTTTTCTTAAATCTGGGTGCCTTGCCTCTGTTATTTATTTCCTATTTATTATCTCTATGGTTTACTTTGCATATATTTGTTTGCATGTTGTTTCCCCAATTAGATTGTAAGCTCCTTAAAAGAAGCAACTGTCTTTTGCCTTTTTTTCTATTCCCAGTGATTATACAGTGCCTAACATAGTAGGAACTGAATAAATATTTATTGACTGAAATCACTAATATTTGGCCAGTGTTCCACTATTTGTTATTTCTCTCCGTCAGAATATATGATCCTTGAGGAAAAGGCCTATACCCCTTTGTATTTGTGTCACCATTGCTTTAATAAGTGCATACCTCATTCATTCATCCACTCAGTCACATAAATTGTGGGCAATTATTCTTGTACTAACTACCTGACAAAGGTGGTTGTGAGGAAAGAATATTTTAAACTTGAAATTTATAAACTGTATCTTTGTGAATCATGAAATATGTATTAATCTACTTTAAAGATAAATTAATTTTATGATTACTTGTATGTTAACATAAAGATATATATGTATATATACATATATTTGTTTTGACAGCTTAAATATATAATTTATAGCTTATTAAAAATAAAAGGAGAGGCGAAGGTGCAGTGAATAGAGCACTGGCCCTGGAGACAGCAGGATCTGAGTTCAAATGTAGCCTCAGACACTTAACACAAAAACTAGCCATGTGACCTTGGGCAAGTCACTTAACCCCAACTGCCCTTCAAAAAGCAAAAGTTAAATTAAAAAATAAAAGAGGGCACTAGATCCCTTGTTCAGGAAAATAGTTTTCTATTATTATGGGATCCCAAATGGGGAAAAGTCATAAAATATAGTAATAAGTGAAAAGCCATAAAACCTTTAACTCTCTGAAAGGTGGGAGCCAAAACATGGTGACCTGTTAGAAATTATAATTTAGCAGCTGAGTAATAATTTAGACAGTGAGTTATAACTGAATAACTATGACATATAAAAGTCATAACAAAACATATTATGACCCCATGTGACTGGTACATGGTCAATACACAAACATGTATTTGTGCATAACATTGACTTAAAACCGAAACTCACTAATAAGCAGAAAACCAAAAAATATCCACTAATCAGCAGTGATATACTCTATAGTTCCTCCTCCCTTTGTCTGTTTTCTATAGTTACCATGGGGATTTGGGGTATTCTTTGTCCCAGACACACTGAAATGGCTGGCTGCCACCCAAGATTAAAAATTGCCCCTAAAACAGGTGTTAAGTATTCATAATGATTGGCTTAACTACTACCTATTGTCAATCTGGAAATAATTGGTTTATTCCTTTGGTATCAAAAGAACATACCATGGTTATAGGGGAGTTCTTCAGCCAGGGGAATTCCAGACCTCACAATTACATATAAAGTTCATTGAGAAATGCAAGTTAAATACTTATGATTTAGAAAAGTACATTTTCTTCAGGGTTATGGGGTGTTCAAAGAGGACTAAGACCTCTGGTATAAGGGCTTGAGAAATGCTTTTTTTTTTTGCTTTTTGGAGGGGGGAGGGCAGGGCAACTGGGCATAAGTAACTTGCCCAAGGTCATGCAGATAGTAAGTGTTAAGTGTCTGAGGCCATATTTGAACTCAGGTCCTCCTGAATTCAGGGCTGGTCCTCTACTCACTGTGCCACCTGAGCCACCCCTTGTCAAGTGCTTTTCAAGGTTATTTATCCATCTTTAATATCTACCTGGAACTCAAGTCTCAAGAGCTTGTGGCTTCAAGCAACTGTAGCATGCATAGCAGCCATACCCTGGGAAATCATCTCAACAAACAGGCTAAAGCCAGTTGAGAGTAACTGAGGGACCTGAAACCTGTTGAGAAGTTAGAGGAGTATCTATGCCAAGCATGTGAAGATTTTCTTCTGGCAAAATGGGTGGATGAGAGCAATTTGTTCCAATGGCCATAAGGATGGATAAAGCAGGTGCTATGAAGCATTTAGAGGTTGGTGTGACATTGAAGATGCATGCTCACCTAATGTATCCTGGTCTATCACTAGTCATATTGATTTTTGTTTGGCCACTAGACTTCAGTGACTCTTGAAGAGAGAGTGAGGGTGATGACTTTATATGACCCTCCCTCACTTCAATTCATATGAAAGTCAAGACATCATCACATGATGCTATCGATCCTCTTTTAAAACAAAGAATGGGGCAGCTAGGTGGCACAGTGAATAGAGCACCAACCCTGGTGTCAGGAGGACCTGAGTTCAAATCAGAACTCAGTCATTTGACACTGACTAGTCATGTGACCCGGAGCAAGTCACTTAACCCCGATTGCCTTACCTAAATAAATAAATAAATAAACAAACAAACAAACAAACAAATAAATAGATAGATAGATAAATGAATGAATGAATGAATGAATAAATAAATGCATAAATAAATAAATAAATGAATGAATAAATGAATAAATAAATAAAAGCACAAACTTCATTTTCCATGAACACTGTTTAGGCAAGAAGTAAGAAAAAGCTTGGAGAGTGATGCATGCTATCTTTATTCTATATTTGAAAAGCAAACTTGGAAAGGGGATTATCTTATTTTCCTTTCCTCTCAAGAACAGAACTACTTATGGGAATTTCTTATTTAGAGGGTATTATAAAACATATTTTTTAAAAATCAAATACCATATACTTTGAATGAGGATAACAAAACTTGAAATGAGATTTGCCTTTCATTTATATAAAGTCCATACCCTTTTTTTTCTATATTGACCTCATCAATATCATGAACCAAGAATCTGTCCATATGTACTAACTGATATGTAAATCAGAACAGTAACCAGTACAGGTTAAAATACCACTTTTAACCAACACTGTTCCAAACATAATATGCATTAAATTGGCACATACATGCATCCTTCTTTAATAGATAATATCTGTTCTGATCATTATAGGCTATCTGCCTCTAAAAACAAGAGTTAAGATTTTTAAGCTGGTGTTACAGGGACACCTTCAGAATGCTTAAACACCCACACCAATCACACATAATCATAAACATTCCATGAATCTGAATTGAAAAGGAAAAATATTTTACAGCAGCCTTGAACATCTTCATGTAGTAGTGAAAGGGTGTCAAAACCAAATCCACCAATGGCTTAACTTTCTACTTGTGAAAATAATGATTAGCTAGAATTGCAAGACTAATATTTCACAAAACATACATCATCCATTTATTTAGTAAGACAGGGCTGTTTATATTTTTTAAAGCTCAATGGGCCAACTCCAGCCTATAGATTGTATATTTGATATCTCTATAAATGTAGTTATGTACCTTGATCTTGTTGATTACTTGTTGAATAGCTATCTTCTGACCAGGTACACTACTTTTGTTTTTTTCTATTTTCAAAGTACACCTCTTTCAGATGCATTTTGATATTCATTTAATGGAAACATGAAAATTACAACAAGAGGGGTTACTACAGGTTAGAAAATATAGCTCTATTCAGTAGCTATCATTTATTTAGACATTGTTTGCTTTCATTGGGCAATGCCTTCACTACTCAACTTCACAGACAAGAATGTTCCATGACAAAACAAAAGAAGGTGACAACATTCTGTATCAGCAATATGCTCTGGGAATACTACTTCCATATGAAATTTGGTTTCCATGTGCCAAATACATATACATGCCAAATAATTTAGCAAGAGATTTTACTCTCAAGGGGGTTATTTTTCTCTGTCAAATTCAAAATGCACATAAGCCACTTGTGGTGTTCCAGTGTTTTGAGCACAGTGTATTATTGCAGGCTAGAAGCATTTGATATGAAAAGCTTTTTTTAATTATTTCCACATCTATGGACACCATTACAATTATAGAATTGCATTAGAGAGGCTCAGGTTCCAATATGATGGAAGGGATAATGTTTTCACTTCTGAGGTTCAACATTTAATAAATTGTCCATTTTGTTACCCTATAATTAGTGTATTTCATACACCAAAATGGATGGCTATCCACATGTACTTGACACTTATAAGCACTTCAATAATCTTGAAAGAGATAAACATCTTAATTTGTCTTCTGGTTACAAATTAGCCCTCGTCATCAGGCACTTTTATGTGTTACAAATATGAATACACACCTGATGACAATTAGACATTCTTTAAGGGATGCTGTACCAAGTATAGCAATTGAGTCCAGTTTCTAATGGCAACACTGCCAGGAGCCACAAATACCATGATGGACCACTAGGATTACTTTGTGGTTCAGATTCTTGCTTGGCATTGACACAAAATGATTTAAAATCTCTGCTTTCATGTTCTCCTTGAAAGAAGTGAACCAGGAAACAACCTGTACATGAAGATGGACAAGGTTTTCATGGTCTGGTCCCTCCACCTTTTTCTCTTCAAAGTATTCAATATTCACAGTGTTATTTCCTTCTCTTAGACCATGACTTAAGGCACCATACCAACCTATGGCAACTATATCAAAGACTAAATTTCCATCAGGAAAATAAAGTCTCACATAACGAATTTCCAACATTCATCCATAATTACCAAACCCTTTAATCTCATTAACTAAACACACACCAAGCTATTTGTTGCCAGTTTCCATGCATCTTCTTATCAAGGTTCAAAGACATGTAGTGTATGAGGGATTTGAGAAAAAGCTATGGTGAGCACAAATTTGGTAACTCTTCATTTCCTCATCATAAACTATTTTTTCCCATCAGATAACTCTTCTGGCAAATCGTAAAGTATTAATTCTTTGTTCAATTATTTTTTTTTATTTTTCTTTTTTTTTAAATAACTTCTGCTTCCCAAAAATTGAGTAAACTTTTTGCACAATGGACAACTTGGCATGATCTCAAAGTAGTGCTCAAGATATTTTAGAAAGTATTTCCAAATGGTGTGGCAACATGTTCATAGAATAACCTCAAACAAAAATAACATTCAAAATATGATGCATCTACCAAGATCACTGGGCTCTCTTCCACTTATTATTATTCATTTTTGCAAACTGTGCTTGCACCATAAATAATGGAAATTTCAGTGTCAAATTACCTATTAAAAAGAGAATTTTGCATACTCTCCAGATGTCACAGAACAACATTAATCTATTTTTGTGATAGTTCAAAAGAAAACTAAAATTAAAAAATTAAAAATGAAATTATGGTGGAATTGAAAGTGAAGGAAGAAGAAGGGTGGAGCCAAGATGGCATCATAGAAGCAGGAAAACTCCATATGCCTCCTCCATAACCACCTCAAATACCTATAAAAATGACTCTAAACAAACTTTAAGGCTACAAAACCCCAAAAAGTGATAGAGAGAAACAAACCTCCCACTGAAAGCCTAGCAGGCCTGCAGAAATAAGAACATGCTGGGAGCCCAAGCCAATCCTACATGAGTTTGTGGTTTTACCCCAGGGTGGTTGGAGCAGTGTTGGCTAGAGGGACATCAGGAGATTGAATCACCAGAAACTGTAGTGGTTTCCAGAATTATCAACCCATAAATTCCAAAGACAATCTGTGAGGTCAGTGGACTGTGGAAACAGGGGGTCTGGGAGTATGGTCTGGCCTCTTCCCCACCCCGAGTTTGAGAAGAGGCTGAGGTATGGCAGCTGCTGCATTATGGCTGCTTCAGAGCTCCTGGCCTGCATATTATAGGGGGACCAAGCAACCAGTCTGAGGGTTAATCACTCTTGCTTTAACCTGCATGTATCTGGATTGCTGTCTAGGGTAGAGGTCCTGGCGTATGTGACCAGTGTGCTAGAGCCAGTGGAGGCTTTTGAGAGGATACCCAACTAATAGCTCCAGCAGCTGAGAAAACCCCAGGAATTTGGAACAAAGTTCTCTTTTCTGGAAGCAGAGTTCTACTGTGGCAAAAAGCTCAAAAGTCAAATACTTAGTGGCAACATGAGCAAGCAAAGGAAGCAAAACAAATACAGCAGTTCAACTTCGGATTCATTTTTGGGGGACATAAAAAGATCAAAGCATAGAATGTCAGGTAGACATTGAAGTCAGAACTCCTGCACTGAAAGCTTCCAAGAAAAATATGAACTGGTTTCAGGCCATAAAGGAGCTTAAGAAGGATTTTGAAAAGCAAATAAGAGAAGTAGAGGAAAAATTGGAAAGAGAAATAAGAGTGATGCAAGAAAATCATGAAAAGAGAGTCAACAACCTGACTGAAGAAAATAAAACCTTAAAAACAGATTAACTCAAATGGCAAAAGAGGCTCAAAAAGCCAATTAGGAGAAGAATTGCCTTAAAAAGCCAAATTTGCCATATGGAAAAATAATCTCAAAAGATCACTGAAGAGAACAATCCCTTCAGAATTAGATTGGTACAAATGAAAGGCAATTACTTTATGAGAAATCAAGATACTATTAAACAGATCCAAACTAATGAAAAAATAGAAGGCAATGTGAAATATCTCATTGGGAAAACCACTGACCTGGAAAATAGATCCAGGAGAGATAATTTAAAAAGTATTGGACTGCCTGAAAGCCACTATCAAAACAAAAAGAACTTAGAGATCATCCTTCAAGAAATTCTCAAGGAAAATTACCCTGATGTTTTAGAACCATAGGGCAAAATAGAGGTTGAAAGAATCCACCAATCACCTCCTGAAAAAGATCCCCAAAAGAAAACTCCTAGGAATATTATACCAATGCATAAGGCCATAGATAAAAGCTGGAAGAAAACTTATATGTCATTTACTCCCACCTCCTAATATTACTTTTTTTTAAAGCAATTGGGGTTAAGTAACTTGCTCAAGGTTACACGACCAGTTATTTCTGGGTGTGGTGCTAAGTATCTGAGCCTAGATTTGATCCCCAGGTCATGCTGACACTGGAGCTTGTGCTTACCCTTCGAGCCACATGGCCGCCCCTCCTAATATTCCTTTTGACTAAGACTCAAAGAGGATACCTCTTTTATAACTCCTACTTCAGCACTATTTTCATTATATCAGACTTTCTCAAAATAGATAGAAACCAAAAGGGGATGGGGGTCAGACAGAGAAGGACAGAAACAGAGATAAAAATAAATTCTGAATACAAAAATATTAAATTTAATTGGAAGAATAACTCACAGAAAAAAAAAGTTGACAATGTTAAAAGAAATTTAATTTAATTTTTACAAAAACTAAATTACTAGATATTAAGACAGTATGTTTTGATATATCTTAAGTCTCATAGGACACTCAGAAGAATATTACTCTCCCCATCATTAGAAAAAATTATTGAGCAACATAACATGTGAAATAATGACCAATCAATTCCATATATCACTTCCAAGAAACACATTTCAATTTCTTCAAACTCTAAGATATGCTAGTTAATTTGACAATTTTTAAACCAAAAAAAAAAAAATGATAAAACATTTTGGAAGCAGCCAGAAAAATAATCTTGAACTATGAAGCAGAAAATTTATAAAACCCAGAATTTTGATGAGAGGATTTTTTTTAACTCACTAGAAACTAAAGAAAGATGTAAAAAAGTATCTTCCCAAAGCAATGGACTTAAGCATTGAAGGTAACATATCATTAAAAGCTGAGGCTAATCATTAATTTTTTAACTGATCTTCAACAAAGTGTTGTATAGTAGGTATTCATTCAGAAAGCAAGCAAAGACAGACTCTCATACACCTTGAAAAACAAAAATACCCAAAAGGAAAAAAAGAGTTAAATTATTGAAAAAAAGACTAAGTAATCAAATTAGTTTATTTGCAGGCTATTCTTTTGTTTATTTTTTTATTCTTTTTAAGGAGATTGAATTGTGGGGCACAAGAGAGCACAAAAATTATTTTTAAGGGCAAAAAAAATGTCAAGTGAGTGACATATTTAAGGATAATTTAAAGAATTGAAACAAAGGACAATAAAATTTATGCCCAAATTCCTTGGCATTTTATAAATCAATAACTGTATTTTATGGGAGAGAATAAACACATTGGGAAATTGAAAAAGGAAGTACATGTAAATTAAAAATAAGAGGTAATGGTAATGTGAATTTGAAGATCTTCCCTGCCCCCTAATAGGCTGAATGTTTTAACATGGAGCCTGTGGTGGAAGGAGTTTGCTGTAGGGTGGAGCAAAACCCAAAGGAAACTGGACATCAGAGCAGTTAGAGCTGGAGGGAGGAGCGTACAAACCCAAGGAAACACCTAGGCTTCTGAGTGTTTGTTTCTGGGATGGCTAAAGGACAGTGTGACTCCCTGCTGTGGTATGGTGCATTAAATTCTTTATTGCTATGATGGATTCAGTTTATTGGTATGGGGATTTGACTCTCTGACTCTGACTTTGAATAAATATTTTACTTCTATCTTCCATGTGGAGACTGTTATATTTCATGATTAAGAATTACACCAGCATAATTCTTGGTTGCCATCAGTGTTGTGAATACTGCATTGGTGCTACACAAGGGGCAAGACATAAAGTGTCACCACCAAGTCTATAAATGAATAAGGAAGGGACAATAATTTCTTTAGTCTTTTGAAAGAAGGAGTCATGGGGAAGCTAGGTGTCACAGTGTATAGAGAACTGGCCCTGGAGTTACAAGAACCTGAGTTCAAATCTGGTCTCAGACACAATGCTTACTAGCTGTGTGACCCTGGGCAAGTCTCTTAACCCCAATTGCCCTGCTTTCCCCCTTCCAAAAAGACAAAATAAAAAAGAAGGAATTCTAACAAAATCACTTTATGATACAAATGTGGTGCTGATATATAATCCAGGAAGAGCCAAAACAGGGAAGGAAAATTATATAACAATTTCCCTAAAGAATATAGATGCAAAAATTTAAATAAAATATTGGCAAAGAGATTACAGCAACTTATCATAAGGATAATACACTATGAATAGGTGTGATTTATACCAAAAAATACATAGCTGATTCAATGGTAGAAAAAATATAATCATATAAATATCAAAATTAATAAAAATCATGTGATTATCTCAATAAATGCAGAAAAACTTTTTGAGAAAATACAATAGCTATTCCTATTAAAAAAAAAAGATAGACTTAAGAAAGACCTGGAACGCTTTATATGAACTGATTCTGAGTTCTAAGCAGAACAAGGAGAATCTTGTACACAGAGCAACATTGTGTGATGACCACCTTTTATAACCTCATCTCTTCTTAGCAATGCAATGATCTAAGGTAATTCCAAAAGATTCAAGATGGAAAATGCTATCTACATCCAAAGAAAGAACTATGGAGTCTGAACACAAGAATGAAGCACACTATTGTCTTTGTTGGTGTTATTTTTTCTTTCCCTTGGTTTTTTCCTTTTGTTCTGATTCTTCTTTCACAACATGGCTAATGTGGAAATATATTTAATATGATTGTTCATATATAGCATATATCAGATTGCTTACCATTTTGGGAGGGGAGAGGAGAGAGAGGGAGAAAATTTAGAACTCAAAATCTTGTAAAAGTGAATGTTGAAAACTAAAAATAAACAAATTTTTAAAAGAAGCTCATAGTCTAAAGGAAAGTACATGGGAACAATTACGTACAAATAAAATATACATAAGATAAATTGGAAAAAATAAATGAAGGGTACACAATAGCATTATTGTGCATTAGGAAAGGACCTTGTTGAAATTGGAATTTACCTGCAACTTCATACTGCCTTTGTTCTGCCATAATTTGTGTTGTGTAAAATGGCTATGGGGCAGTTGGATGGTACAGTAGCTAGAACTCCAACCTTGGAGTCAGCAAGACCTACATCAAATTTAACCTCACACATTTCCTAGTTGTGGGAACCTAAGCATGTCACTTAAACTTGTTTGCTACAGTTTTTTTCATCTGTAAAATGAACTGGAAAAGGAAATGGCAAACCACTCTAATATCTTTGCCAAGAAAACCCCATGAGGCCAGGAAAAGTCAGACTTGACTGAGACACGATAAATATTTTTATAATATGCTTATATTACAAACTATTTTTGCTATCAACAACTATATCAGTTTGCTTAGCACACAGATTAGTTATTTTTTTCACTTATGTAATTTTTGGGATGCTTTGTGTTATGCTGATATTGTTGTTTGTGGGGGGATTTAGTCTATTTTTGTAACACACAGTTACAGTAAGTAACTCAGGGGCATGATAATTATACCGTCTTCCATGTGGTCCTTTCCTTTGGAGCTTTACAGAATTAATTTTTTTGAAAGTTATAAATGCAGTCACAATGGCTTTGAATCACAAGTTAAGAAAAAAATCTTAATTTTGCAGAGGTTGAAGCACTGCCTAATTCTACATGTACACATACATACATACTGTTAACATGGCCTCTGTAATGACTATACTTTATGTATAACTTCCCTTTTTTGTAGTGTAGTAGGACGATGCAGTTATACAAGACAGCCAATTAGAAGGGTTTCTGAGCTTCAGAGCTGCTTGATATAACACCGATCCTTTGTGAGTAATCTCTAAGCAAATTTGGAGATGCCTGTACCTGCCAGAAACCATAGACCCAGCCTTGACCAGCTCAAGGGTAACCTTGTGCAGATGCTACAGACTCAGGGCTATGCTTGGGACTTTCTATACAATCTGGCTTATTGTGTCCTACAGACATGCCCCTCCCCTTATCCCCTGCTACCTGCTCCAAAGAATTCTCATATCAGTAAATAGAAGTTTCCAGTATTATCAGTTTCATTAATTAAAGCTCATCATTGGTCATTATAGGATTTCTTCCAGCTTTTCTTCTAGCTTTTTTTCTTTTAAGTGTACCTGATTCCCCACTTTGACAGTACCATTTGTATGATTTAGAGCCAATCACTTCAATATTCTAGCCTCGGTTTCCTCTACTATAAAATGAGGTTTTTATTACATGGATTTTGATATCCCTTCCAATTATAAATCTTTGAGAGAGACAGAGAGAGAGAGAGAGAGAGAGAGAGAGAGAGAGAGAGAGAGAGAGATGGATACATGTACAAATACATATATACATACATGAAGTATACATATAAAATATTAAAGTTGGTTTTTATCTCCAGCTCTAGATATAGATACAAATTGATAACCTCTTCAGGTTCTGATGTAGTCTATTGGCCCTCACATTACTTAGTTTTGAGTGATTTTTTTTTGCTTCATACTGACCTTTAAATGGAAGTTACTAAGTATTCTGATTATATTTAGTTTTAATTAAGATGATCTTATTGAGTTCTTTGTAGAATATCTTTACTTTCTCATACTCTGAACAAATATTTTTACACAAACTATAGCTATCATCGTAGTAGTCTTTTAAAAAAAATAATCATCAAAAACAGACAAAGGTGAGATAATCAAGTATCCCAAGAAATTGTGTTTCTTACTGCAGTGGCATAGAAGATGAAACTAATTCTATTAGCTCAAAGAGATGTTATTTACCTGTGCAAGGAGAATTTGTAAAGTAACCTTTGTTTTTGATGCATTTTCCTTGTGCCTTGTGTTTTCCTTTACAACAAGAATGTCAAGAGGTATATTAATTAATTCCCACAGTAACACATGGACTAAATAATCTTTAGGAAAGTACACTTGTGGTGTATAAAGAGTTAAATTGGTGTTGGCAGCTTAACACAATGAATAGAAAGCTAATTTTTGAGTAAACAGATATATTACAAATAAGCAAAAAATGACTCTATAATTCTGAATAATTCATTTTATGTCTTAGCATACTATGAAGCTTTGAGTATAAGTTGCAAAGAATATACTTCAGCAGAGGAAGTTCCTTCCAGAGAGTTCCCTATGATATATTTCCAGTCAAAAGAAAAATATTTATAAATTCATGGATTTAGTTTGCTCAAGACCTGTGTGATTTGAGGGCTCCCTTTTCTGCCACATCTTCCATCATTCCAGCAGAAGCATAAATTGTCTTCTCATGAATGGAAGCAATTTTAAAGTTTCCCTTGCTTGTTGTAGGAACCATCATCCAAATTTTCATCAGCTATTGACTAATCTACTGATAACAAGCAGATTCTATGTGCATAACTGGGCTGGGCTATAGAAGCACAGTGCCTGTTTCTGGGACCAAGCCAGAGATATTTCCAAAAAGGTAGGAATACCAGAGCTCTATTATTATTTCCTTTAAGTCAGAAGTCTCATTTCAACAACATAATGAGTTATTAGAGCTGGACATGATGCAGTTTATTCTCTAACAGGGCAAAATCAGACTCTTATGTTGACTTCAACCTTTGTTTTTCTTTTTTTGATGCATAACTTTAATGACTGGATATAACCTGCACTTTGTAGCATACAAGGCTTCTAATTTATTTTTCATTGCATTACTTGTTTAGAACTGATAAATTATAGAGCACAATGCTGACATCTAATATAATCAGAAACAACGCTAAATGACAGTGCAAGAATAGATGTTACAAAGAGTCTAGTTGTATGGAAATGTAAGACATTCACCTTCCCAGGGTGCCCTCTTTAACTGTGCTTACACCCCACTGTGCCTTAAATCTTCTATTCTCATCTATGTCTCTTAAAATGTCTTCAAGTCATCTCTTTTAATTCACATTCAGCATAATTCAGCATAATGCCAAAGATTTCTAGACTCCAATGTATTTTTGGGTTTGTAAAGAAGTCTATTTAGCCATACTTTAAGATAAATTTAAGATAAATTTTAGAATGGTATAAAATCAGTGTAATGCCAACCTAAAACACTTTATTGTGTAAAGGCTGGAAATGATTTTCAAATATGCAAATGAATTAATATATTTAAAGACATCTGGTTTACCTTTTTAAAAATGATAAGTTGATAATTCTTCTTATTTTTGATAACTTCATAGATTTATGAGCTGGTTCCTTTCCTGGATGCTACTTGTTTTTGTTGTTACTGTTGTTATCTGGGCTAAATGCTCATTCCTTGAGTTAGACATTGAAAGTCAAATTATGGCAATATTTTCAAGTGACTGTAATAAAACTAGATTACGGCAGCTATATTGAAGCACAGTTAAAGAAAAAAAAGAACCTTAAACAATTAAATGCTACAATATTACAGGTAACTTTAGAAATCTAAGTATATACAAACATTAAAATTTAATCAAGGAAAAATGCAAATGAGCAAGCTGAGTTGAAATAAAATGATGGTTTCTTCTAACAGAATAAGCTTGAGAGTAGTGGGAAAAAGCATTGGCTGGGTTGATTTTAGACTTAATGCTGTATGATCTAAATCAATTAATTTTTTCTTCTTGGAATGTCAGTTTCTTAATCTGCAAATGGGAATAGTAATGTTTGTACTACCTGCCTTAAAGGATTCATTTGAGAAAAGCACTTTGCAAATTTGAAAGAGCTATTTAATGAGAAATTTTATTATTATATTCAATAACTTTTAGGCTCATTTTCAGCTCTAAATATCTGATCCTATTATCATCTTCAGTAAGTACATGTTATTTAACTGTCTAGATCACTATATGTCTAGATAGCTATTAAATATGCACATATTTGCACACATATATGTGGGCATGCATGTAAGTGTGGAAAGATTAGATAGATAGAAAGACAGACAGACATCTATCATAGATATGATAGATAGATAGATAGATAGATAGATAGATAGATAGATAGATAGAT
>NW_027186320.1:6685638-6729778 GCF_028583685.1 Petaurus breviceps papuanus
GATAGATAGATAGATAGATAGATAGATAGATAGATAGATAGATAGATAGATGGGTTTAATTCCCTACTATTCTATTTGTCTTTTTATTTCTGTTTTATAGTAGGAATTTAATAAATGCTTATTAGTTATCACTAATTCATTCATTTAAACTTTATCTAATATGTCTGTCTAGTTAGATAGATAACATGCAAACAAGTTAAATGGCATAGACAAAATGTTTTGAGAAAAAGTACTATGATACCTTGGACTATATGAAACATATGCAATTGTAATCTAAGTGAGATAAATCCAAAATGTCCCTTCACACAAAAGATTTCAAAACATATCTGGATCTTGTATTGTTATATAGGCATTATGTCCCACCTCTCTATCTACTTGACCAGCTAACTGTAAAGTCAAGGAAGAGCAGCTTTCCAGAGGACTGCTGCTGTAAACAGCTTCAAGGTTCTGATTACATAGTGTAGTGAACTCTATTTATTCAGCAGTAAATTAAGGCAGAGTATTCACAGAAATAAAAGTACAGCATTCACAATGTTATAACATAAAAACTTATCACTAAAATGGCCACATAGTTTTCACCAAAGTGGCCACATAGTTTTAAACAAAGTACATTCATTTAGTAACTCCATCATTTAGTAAGTCCTTAATTCAATCATTCTTAAGGAGGCTTGCCTCTTTAAGGGACACAAAGTACAAAAGTCAAGATTCTGCACCCCTAGTTCACACTGTCAATTTCTCAGTCAAAAAGTCTTCTTTCTTCTTAATTGGACCTTAGTTTCCAATCATTCTTTAAATTAAATATTGTGTTTCTTTTCAGTTTAAAACATTCATTTCCACAAGATTTTGAGTTACAAACTTTCTCCCCATTTTTTTCCCTAACCACCACCCCAAAAAAGCAATCCAACTGAACATCCCCTCCCCCAATTGGCTCTCTTCCATATCTTCCACCATACCCCCTCCAACTTTTCATTAGGCCATAGTGGATCTCTATGACCGAGTGCTTGTATATCTTATTTCCCAGTTACATGTGGAATAATAATAATACAGATATAGATAAAGATATAAATATTTTTTATATATTTGATTTAAAAACTTTGAGTTCCAGATTCTATCCTTCCTCCCTAGTTACCTACCCCCACTGAGAAGACAAACAATTAAATATAGATTGTACATGTGTAGCTATGCAAAACATTTCCATAGTAGATATATTATGAAAGACTGAGTATATTCTATATTTCCCTCCATCCTATCCCCCCCCCCACTTATTCTATTCTCTACTTTGAACCTGTCCCTTTTCAAAAGTGTGTGCTTCTGAGGCGGCCAGGTAGCACAGCAAGGAAGAGCACCGGCCCCAGAGTCAGGATGACCAGGGATCGATTCCAGGCTCTGATACTTAACACCACACCCAGAATTAACTGGCTGTGTAAGCTTGAGGAAGTTACTTAACCCTAATTGCTTAAAATAAAAGTGTGTGCTTCCAACTTTCCTACCCCCCAGCCTGCCTTCCCTTCCATCATCCCTTCTTTCATCCCCTTCCCCCCTACTCTCCTGTAGGGTGAGATACCCCATTTAGTGTATATGTCATTCCCTCCCTAAGCCAAATTCAATCAGAGTAAGGTTGACTCATTACCTTTTGCCTTCCTGGTCTTCCTTTCCATTGTAACAGTTTCCCCTTGCCTGTTCTATATGAGATAGTTTACCCCGTTCTATCTCTCCCCATCTCCTCTCATTATATTCCTCTCTCACCTTTGAATTTCACCTTTTAAGTATCATGCCTTCTATTCAATTGGTGCTGTGCCCTCTGTCTATGTATATCTTTATACATATATACACACATTCACATATGTATTCGTATGCCCATCTACCCTCCTATATAGACATATATATATATGTGTGTGTATGTATATATGTATATATATACAAATACATTTATATTCCATTCAACTATTCTCATATTGAGAAAAGTATCATAAAATACAATTATCATTTTTCTGTGTAGGAATGTAAATAGTTCAACTTTGTTAATTTCCTTATGATTTCTTTTCCCTGTTTACCTTCTCATGCTTCTCTTGCTTTTTGTATCTCAATGTTAAATTTTCTATTCAACTCTGTTGTTTTTATCATGAATGCTTGAAATTCCTCTATTCCATTGAATGAACATATTTTCCCCTGAAATATGATACTCAGTTTTGCTGGGTAGGTGATTCTTGGTTTAAATCCAAGATTCTGTGATTTCTGGAATATCATATGCCAAGCCCTTCCATCCCTCAGTGTAGAAGATGCCAGATCCTGTGTTATCCTGATTGTGTGTCCAGAATATTCAAATTGTTTCTCCTGGCTGCATATAATATTTTTTCCTTGATCTGGGAACTCTAGAAACTGGCTATAGTGTTCTTAGGAGTTTTCTTTTTGGGATCTTTTTGTTTGTTTGTTTGTTTGTTTATTTATTTTTTAAGCAATCGGCGTTAAGTAACTTGCTCAAGGTTACACGGCCAGGTGTTTCTGGGTGGGTGCTAAGTGTCTGAGCCCAGGATTTGATCTCCAGGTCATCCTGACACTGGAGCCAGTGCTCTTACTCGCTGTGCTACCTGGCCGCCCCACCCATTTTATTTTTTAAAGCTCACTTCAAAAAATAATTCTACTTCTATCTTGAAACGTAGATATGTACTCTCTCTATCTCTGTCGCTCTATCTGTCTCATCTGTGTGGTGTGTGTGTGTGTGTGTGTGTGTGTGTGGTGTGTGTGTGTGTGTGTGAGTGTTACTTTCTCTCATCTCTTTGCTTCACTCAGGACTCACATAAGCCATCCCATTTTAAAGACAGTTCCCTCTGATATTAGGCCCAACATATTGTATGGATGTAGATGTATATATGTGCATGCAAACAGTCCATATATATGCATGTGTGGGAGCACATGTTTATCTATGTAAATAGTATGTGTGTATATATGTATGCACACATATACACATGTATTTCTGGGTGTGAAAGATGTATTAGTCTATATACCAAAGTGAAGGTCTACTGTGCTATTGTGCTGACTTGATTGTTATATGCCTATGAAACTTGTACAGTATACCAGTTCTATGCCAAAGCAAACTGCTTCCAATTGAATTGTTTTGGTAAAATTCTGAAGATTTCCTTGCAGGATAAGGTACCAGATTATGAGGTCCTCTCTTTTGCTGAATTGTCAAGCATTTCACTCTACTGTAGAAAGCTCATCTCCAATAATCTGTCCATATAACCAGAGTACCAAACTTACATTTACCTAAAAGAATATTTTTACAAAGAATTCTTATAAAGCAAGAACTCACAGAGGTCAGAAAAAGACATATGAGGAAAGTATCAAGGACTCTTTGAATAACTTTAATATTGATTGTGAGACATGACAGACACTGGCTCAGGAACACCCAACATGACATACCTGCATTAAAATTTGCTGTGTTCTATGAGCAAAGTAGAATCATAGCAGTACAAGAAAAACATGAGATACACAGATCTAGAAACATTGCCATCCCAAATGTTCAAATGAACTATTTGTCCTGACCTGTGGTAAAGCCTTCTGAACTTTTATTAGACTGATCAGTCACAACTGAACACACTGTACCTTGAATTCAAATTCATAATGTCATTGATCCTCTTCAAATGTGAAGGACAAACAAATATATAGACATCTATTACTTAACTGTCTGTCTGTCTATGTATCTATCTATCTATGTATCTATGTATCTACCTACCTATCTATCTATCTATCTATCTATCTATCTATCTATCTATCTATCTATCTATCTATCTATCTATATCTATAGATACACATCAGTCTATATACACAAATATGCACTAGATAGATACACATATCAGTCTATATACACACATACACACATAGTACAAAGTTGTTTGCATTGGGTCTCATATATTAAAATAAGAACTCTTGAGGATAGGCACTGATGTTTTTTTATCCCTTGTCTTTATAATCCCAGGATTTGGCACAGTGCCTAGCACATAGTTCATACTAAATGTGAATACAGCTTATATCTCTTTAGCACATGCCAAAAGTATAATATTATTTAACTCAAAATATTTCTCCTATTGCACTTTATTTGTTTACATGGTACATAAATAAATGGACAGTTTAAAAACATGCTTTAACCAGTTCCCACGAATTAATTCATCTTAATCAAAATGCACTTATTAAGCCTCTGCTATATGGCAGACACTATTTGGTACTGGGGATTAGAGACAAAAATGAAAAATGTCCTTTTCAATAGTACTTATAATTTATAGAGAGAAGGTGAGAGTTTAAAGCTTAAATATTTAAATAAAAATCACATGGGATAAACACACATGATAATTTTACCTCAACTTATATTTGTCACATCAATGAAAAACGTCTTTCCTTAAACATGGCTGAAACATGTCCTAAAATTTCTCTTACTCTCCAAAACTTTATCTCCTTGAAGCACCCATATCTTGAAAACTGGTGTCATTTGTTACCTAAAATTAATTTAGTTCACCTATCTAGAACCAAAAACATAAGTGTAGTAGCAAAGGCTATAGTCAGAATTTTGAATGGCAAGCAGTTTAAGAGTCTAAATTGTGTGCTAATAGATGATTAGTTTGGAAAACTGATCACATTAGGTTAGAACAGATAAGTTGGAAGCACACTAATTAATGGAAAAAAAAACTCTGAGGAAGATATGGTCACATTAGAAGAAAGCAATAGCTTGCACCCATAATCACTAAAGAGTTTCCTTTTAAAACACATATTTCTGTTCTTAAAAGCACAATTAAGAGTACTTAAGAGAATAATCTCCCCTTCTTACGCTGTATTTATATTGTGAATATTTTTTTTCTTCTCAACCACATGGATATGACATTATTCATATATCCTCGAAAATAGATTCTAGCTTCTATACACTTTTAATATAAGAAATAACAAATTGTGTGCTGTATGTGTACTTAAAATGAATTAAAATTAAATGCCAGCTTAATCAAAAGGAAGTGGATAGTCACAAAAAGACATTAAATATGAATAGATAAGATCTATTAAACTAATATCATTCTATCTGATATTAACTAGACACTCAATGTTGCTTAACTTTGAGTGGAACCCTCCTCTGAGCTCCACAACATTTATTATGGTCTACATACCCCATAGTCACTTCAGAATTCATATAAGATCTTAGATATTAGATCAGGAATGGCCATTTTGCAGGTCACTAAGTCTAATCACTTCATTTTATGGATGAGAAAACAGACCCAGAGAGGATGAATGAATTTCCCAGTAGCAAAGATAAGAATTGAAAACAGGCCTATGACTCCATATTCAAGCATCCATTTAACTGCCCAAGACAATTCCAAGCTTACACTTATATTTATTTGTCCTTTGTTTATCTGAGGTGAATTACCTCTTCTTTCATAAGTCTAAGTCTTTCTATATTTTTAAAAGTCCACCAACTGGTCATTTCCTATATCACAGCAATATCCTACCCTTATACTATGTAGTTATTTTAACTTAACTAATAGTTCAAAACAATGTTTTCTCTTTTGATTAAATCTATTTTAGCCTTAACTTTGTCTGAAATCATGATTATCACCCCTACTCCTTTTTCCCTAACAAATTCTACACCTAATCTTTATGTTTCTGCATATCTATGCCTCCTGACACTTCTACCTTACTTCTAGCAGTTACCTTGCCCTCCTGTTACTTAAATTACCCCCACCAAGGATGCTACCTTTATCCTCCATCCCATTAATCTAAACACCCTCCTATACCCCACTTTAACCTATTCTCTTACTCCCATTATCTTTTCCCACCCTCCTATCCCATTAGATTTTTTTTTATTTCTTTCTGAATTTAGAAGACTTTTATGCTATTCTAGATATATATTTATTGTTCCTTCTTGAAACCATTCCCAATTAAAGTAGGTTTCCAGAAATACCAACCTCTCTCTCCCATCTTCCTTTGTATCAGTTCTTCTTACACCTCATTTGCAAGTAATCATTAATCCTTTTACTGTTACTAAATGGTTTTACTTTTTAAATCATATCATACTCAAGTCTACCCCAATCTCTCTTAGAAATTACCCAATTACTAAGAACAATCTTAGACATATATTTTACATTTCCATAAATAAAATGTAAACAGTCTGTCCTTGTTGAATCCCTTGAAATTAGTCTTTTGTATGCAACTTATATTTCTATTGATTCTTGTATGTTAAATGCTCAGGTTTGTTTGTTCATTTCAACAAAATTCTAAAAGTCTGGCAATTCATTAAATCTTCATTTTTTTATTCAGGATAATACTTAGCTTTTTTGGTATGATATTTTTGGCCAGAACCCCAGTTCTATTGTTCTTCAATATATAGTGTTCCAAGACCTGTGTTCTTTCAGTGATGCCACTTCTAGGTCTTGAATGACTCTAAATGTGGCACTGCCATATCTAAATTGTTTCTTTCTTGTTGCTCATAATATTTTATCCTTCAGTTGGGAGTTTCAGAAGTTGCCTTCAATATTTTTATGGGTTTTCTTCATAGGCTCTCTAGCAAATGATGATTGGTGATTTTTGTTTCTATTTCTATTTTCCCTTCTTGTTTTAATTCTGCAGAAACATTTTCTTTAATTATTTCTTGCATTATTGTATCAAAATATATATTTTAGCACAACTTTCAAGTATTGTGAATATTCTTATGTTTTCTCCTCTTTATCTGTTCTCCAGATCAGTTGTTTTTCTTATGAGATGTTTCACATTGTCTTCTATTATTTCATACTTTGTACATACACATATACATGTATACACATATTAACACATCCTCATTGAATTTTCTTAGTCTCTTATGACCTTGCTGGCTTCCCCTTGCCCAATTCTTATTTTCAAGGAGTCGTTTTCTTCCTTAAGATTCTGGATCTCCTTTGATAATTAGTTGAATTTCTTGTCATCATTTTCTTGTTTTTCTTGGATTGTTTTTCCATTTCTCTCGCTTGAGTTTTAGTCTTTTTAAAGTTCTTCAACAATTCTTTTGGTGCAGGTGACCATTTGACATTGATTTTTCTGGTAGAAGAGAGTTTCTTTGCTTCAACATCCTGCTCTGAATATGAACCTGGATCTTCTCTATTCCCATAATAACTTTCTATGGTTGGATGCTTTTTCCTTTGCCTGCTATTTTTTTTTCAAATTTGTAGCAGCTTATTTTTTTTTAATCACCTCTAATCCTGAGGTATGATGTCTCCACCCTAAGTTCTTTCCTCTTGCCTGGAACTGAAACTAAAACCTCCAACCTCCTGTAAGTGCTTACAGTAAGTGGTGTCCTGCACCACGACTTCTGCACTGGGTGTTTACTATTTTCTTCTCACCCTTGACCACATCTCCACAGCACAGCTGGGTGTGGCATTGCTTGTTAGCAGAGGTTCCCTCAATCTTCTCTGGCACAGATTCCCAAATCTTCTCACTTTCCTTGGGGATAAAAGTTCCTGTGACTGGTGGTGAAGCTGCGTTCCAAACCAGCTAACCCCAAGACTCACAGCTTGTTGTTTAAACAGAATTAGACTGGGGGTCACTTCACAGAGACCAAATCTTGTCCTGGGATTTTTCTTAAGATCTTTTCTGATTATTCCGGAGAACCTCCATTCTGTTCCTACTCTTACTTATTTTTCCTGCTCTTTGTTCACCCTGAGGTTCTATTTTATATCATTTCTGGGGGAAACTTGGAGAGTTTTGAATTTTCTTACCAATACACCATCTTCCCAGAATCTTCTCATTTTCTACTTTTTAAAATACCTATTACTTCACATTCAATTTTTTTCTTACCAGTATTTTTTATTAATTTACTAATATTTCTTTTTACATTAGCTCTCTCAATTTTCCTTTAACACAAATATCAATTTGGAACTGAAACGGACTAGAGTCTACTGCAATTACCTCACTGTACAAATGAAGAAACTTGAGCCAAAAAGAGTAAGTGAATTTTCCCAGTTCACATGATTGCTAAGTAGCAGAAATAAGATTTGAAACTGGATCCTTTAACTTCAAACCAGTGTTTTTCCAGTGTGTATTATGCTCATTTTTTAAAGCAGGAAAAAGTGCCAAAAGAAAATATAAAACTTTCTTTAAGTCATCTACATTATGTCATATGCAGATTTAGACTTAGAATCAAATTCCTTTATTTCCAAACACAGCATTCTTTCCACTACATTATGATGTCCCCCTGCGCCCATATTAATTTGATTAATAGTCTTTTTCCCCTATGAGAATGCAAAGTAATTGAGTTGATAACCACAATCATGCTCTTTATTCAATTAACAGATAAGTGAATGAAAGTAGGTAATCTAGAATGATTAGTATTTGTAAATGCTTTCTGGGCTTTTTCTATTGACAACGAAGAGTGACTAGTTCCCTCACCATTCATTCTATATTTGTCTACATGTGACTGCTTTTCTATCACTTTCTGATAACACATCTTCATTTCATTTGCTGTTAACTTACCTTAGGTTACACTTTAAGTGTATATTCATACTTGATACTGGAAAGTAAGGAAGTTAACATTACATTCACCTTCCACCAAAACAGATAACAATTTGTCTATGGCAATGGGATAAAAGTTTAAACAATACACTAAAGGTTAATGCTGAACCTGGAATGAGAAAGATCTGAGTTCAAGTCATGCTTCAAACAATTACTAGAATCTTGATCTGAGACAAATCACTTGAGCTCTATCAGCCTTTACTTCCTCATCTGTAAAAGAATTACCTCATAGAGCTGTTGTGAGGATCATATCAGATAAAAAATATAAAGGCTTTGCAAACCTCAAAGCTTTGAATAAACATTTTTTCTTATTATTTTCTATGCTCATGTAGATATTAATTGTTAGAAACAGGATTTGAAGTAAGGTCTTCTTGACTTCAAACTCTCTCTAGTCCTCTAATGTACTTCCTCTTATACTACAAGAACATTATTTTTAGCTACAATAACTCTTTGATTCTATCATATTTCTAAAAACTTGTAAATGCAGGCAGGTGTCCTTACTTTGCATTTTAGCATACATTCCCTATTTCTTAGCTTTGCTCATAATAAGATACCAATCTCAGATTTCCTTATGTTTGCAGAAATCAAAGAGTAAGAGTTTGGCATGGTGGTGAAAAGAACATAGAATGTCTCAAGGGAAAAAAAAAGAAATGGAGATTGGCAAAAAGAATAGTCAGGGTTTTCTTTGTCAAAATCACTGGATTTCTTTTTCCAAGAAGAGATTCAATCACTAGTCAAAACCACTCATGAAGATATCTTTTCCAAGTTGCATCTTTTCTGTGTCTATTTGTAGAATGCCTCTTGTCTCCTTATGTATCATATTATGTGATATGCTTGGTGTGGGATCAATTTACCTTTAAGCATTTCTTTGGAAACCACTGAACAAAACAATAAGGCAGGAGGAAAGTGGGCCAGCCTTTTATATCAATAGAAATAGATAAAGCAGAATAAATCTTTTCAATAGAAGCTATTTATTGGTGATTTTTTAAAAAAGAAGACCACTTAACTGAATTATAATGAGAGTGAAGAAGGGTAATACAGTATTTGATCACCCACCTTATATGTGATGTGCTCCACAAACCTGAAAACCCTAAATAAATATTGGTATTATCTATAGCAACAACATATAATGATGGATATTTGATTTCTGAAGTGGGAATATCCCTTTTGCATACTGTTTGATCTTATTTGCACAATGTTTGATCTTATTTGATTTTTCCCCTACATCCTCATAGAGGATCATCTTAGGTTGTGGAGTTCTTTTAACAACAAGAACAACAACAGTCATTACTATACTTTCATTTATAAAGCACATAAAGTTTTCTTAAGCATTTCAAATGCATGACTTCATTTGAGCTTCCCACAACCATGAGAGTAAGATGCTTTTATTATTTCCATTTCACAGATTAAGAAATCAAGACTCAGAAAGATTAAGTGACTTGCCCAGAATTAAACTATTAAGTTCCTGAAGCAGGATTCAAACTCATTTGTTCCTCAATCTACATCCAACACTATATGCATCGTATCATCTATATGCCTCTTTTAATATCCCAAAACTACCAGTTGTTAAGAACTTGCATGCTCACCCTTGATTGGCAATATGATAAGCTATGAATGGTCATTATTACCTCTAGCTCTTTGGAATGGGGGGAAAAGGCATATACCACAGGCTTTCCCCGAACATCTCCAGGCAGAACAATGATGGGGTCCAATGAATCATGTTAACTGCATTGGAAAAAAAATGTTTTATTTCCTAGTAGGATGGAATTTCAACAATACCAACAATTCTCACTTTGGAAGAAAAAGGGAAAGAAAATCTTTTCAGATTACTGGAAGTTATAATTTACAAGGTATGGGGCAGCTACATGGTGCAGTGAATAGATCACCAGGCCTGAAGTCAGGAAGATTTGAATTCAGACACTGAGTTCAGACCTGAAGTATCAGACATTTACTAGCTGTGAGACCCTTGGCAATATCTTTACCCTGTTTGCCTCAGTTCCCTGACTTAAAATATTAACTGGAAAAAAATTAACTGGAGAAGCAAATTGAAAGCCACTCTAGTATCTTTACCAAGAAAACTGCAAATAAGCTTATGAAAAATCGAACATGACTAAAATAACTCAACAACAACAACAATTCTTAACTGTGGTACTCCTATTTTATTTCTATTCTAAATTTAAGGTTTAATAACAGGGGTATTGTTAGAAAACTATCATTCTCTCTCTTTACCTGTTAAATAGTATATTATAGTCTTCAAGTGTCTACTCTTTTGGTTTTCTTCTTTTCCTATCAACTGGGAGGGAAGCCAGAGACTTCTTAGCTATTCTTTTGTACTTTTGTTCCTTCTTCCAGATGGACCATAGATGAGGTACTACCTATTTTTTGGGGGGAAATTTAAAAGGATTTTTCTCTTATTGTCTTTGAGTTGTCTACAATTATTATCCTTCTAAAGTCATGGTGTTCCATTATTCAGGGAGAGATACAGAATCACAGGGAGAAAATTAATTTAAAAATATAGTATTTGGGGCCAAGGAATGGAAAATGGCACATAAAAACACTGGACAAATTCCTAATCACTCTCATCCTCCTTTCCCAACTAACTCAACCTTGTGCCTCACTTATTGTTTATCTATTATACATAGTTCATGTACATTTTCTTAGATATTTCATTCATCTCACAGAAGAGAACTTGTGAGACACTCAAACATTTAGTCTCAATGTTTTTTGTGTGTTTTATTTTAGTTATAGGGAAAACATGAATATGAATGTGTATAAGTTCTTCCAATTCACTGATCAATGACCAAAGAACTCACATTAAGAGATGTATATTAATTAAATTAATGTTTGTAGATGGTATAAGAACTGGGTTATTTTTAACTAACTCTTCTATCCACCTGTTTGCCTACTCAATCAACCACCCTTAAGGATAAAGTAGAAGTAGGGAATAGAATAAAAGTTATTTTATATTTCATTCTATTACATGAATCTCTATGGCCAGAAGAAACACCATCATCACCACATAGTCAACCCTTTAGTGAATGATTGCTTTGAGTGAGTTGGACTTAAGAATGAAGAACTAATCTTGCTAGGCAGAATTTTGCAGGGCTTATGTTCTGCTACTTTATCTTTTTATAAGAGAGAAGATGGTGCTCTGGAGAGATTGCTGAACTATGAGTGCTGAATTTAATGTCACAGGATCTACATTTAAATCCCAGATCTTCCATTTACTACCTGGGTGAACCTGGAAAACTCATATCACTTCTCTGGGTCTCAGTTTCCTTATATGTAAAATAAGTTTGTAAGAGTAGATTTCCTTAAGTACATTTCAGCTCTAGACCTATGACCTACAAAAATCATGGGTCACTTTCCATACTCATAAGTTTTTAAAGAACAATTTTATGAAGGGTGGAATAAAATTATGATTAGATGGAAAAGCAGAATAAAGTTCATACCTTTCATTTATCAACACACTATCGACTTTATTATAACTTATTTTTTCATAACAATATTTTTTTTCTTTTTCAACCTTTGAAAGTTCTTATGTCAGACATATTCTTGAACTGGTGGTTCATAGCCAATGGCCTTTCAACTTTTGTGCCTTTTTCATATCTTGAAGCTTTTACAGAGCCACCACCTTCACCATGCAGTTCCATTAGCTTTCACAGTTCAAATTTGGGCTTCTTGAGCATCTTGACTTTTCCAACAAATACATCGTGGAGAGGGTAAATGAACTTCCCTATGTATTTTCCAATACTGTCTGGAATCAGTTTATGGACAACTGTTTTCAAATCATTTGTCTGCACCACTTGGGTCATGATTTCCATTATTTTCTTACCAATTTGACAAACTCATTGGTGCTGGACATAAGAGGTCTTATGGATCTGGGTGTTGCACTTTTTGGTAAAACCAACACAAAAGAGGCAGAGCAAGTACCCATTGTTAGTTTTGACATAAAAATGGACCTCAGTCATGGTCTGTCACTTTTTGAACATGGGGCATATCTTGTCCCAGGTAAGGCCCATTCCGTGGAAATTATTCAAACAATTTTTCCCCTGAAAATTTTTAGTAGTTAACTTGAACTTATAAAAAGCAACCTCATCATTTTGCAGATCAGCATGACTCACTTCAAAAACTCTACCCTTGAGACTATCAGAGGCAATTTTCATTACTTGAGTCCTTGTAACTAGTGTTTTGCCAATATTGGAAATGTTGAACATAACTAGTGTTTTTACATCATATCAGTCCTTCAAAAATTGATCTACCACTTTCTTCTTGGGTCCTTTTTTGCAACCTTTGGTGAGGTTCTTATTCCTGCCCACTGTCATGATCCTTCTCTGAAAGCCAAAAGCTTGATTATAATTTCTGTAAAATAAAAGACATGTGCCCTCTTACAAGACAAATTTAATCTGACATCACATGCACATCATTATAAGATGCTTTTATTATGCTGATGATATTCATCCATTGTAATTTTGATTCATATTATTATGTAATCCTCAACATTATCACTGAATGAAATATCAAATGTTTAGAATGCATCTTCTTGCAAAAAGTCCTTTAACCATTATGTGGTTGTGTTTGTGTGAAAACTACATATCATATTGTGTTTATATGATTTACATGTTATAAGCATATATGTTTATGTGAAATAATTCAAGCTAGTATAAATAAGGAGAAGGCAAAAACTATGGTGAGTTTTAGTACATCATTAAAGTATTTTATTTCATCAGCTTGAAAGTATTCTCATTTTATCCTGCAAAAACTATGAGTACTTCAGTCATAATAATTAGCAATAACAATGTTATAAGTTTATAGATAAAAGGATTGTAAATTGAAAAAGGGGGAAGAAAATTATGTATACACACCACAGTAGACACCATAATAAACACATGATATAAGAAAAAGAACAGAAGTAGAGATATCACAAATTCATGGATGATAAAATTCAAGAAAAGAGTCAACAGTAAAATGGAATGGCCTCAACTCTCTATACCCAAATTCAGAAAGCACAAGTAACATATATGTGAATTAAGCATTTCTAATTCAAGGAAGCAATTCTAATCACAATATTATATTTTGTCAAATGATTCATTTCAACTAGAAAATAATTCTGAAATTAAATTCTATATTAAGAGTGAGCATAATAGATATGGGATAGGGAAGAGGGCAGAACAGATTTGTGTATATAGAAAATACATTAGTATATGGAAATCCTTGAAATAGAGTGATAAAGATTTCCTTTGTAAACATTCATGAAAGTAGAATAAGAAGCAATATTGTCATTATAATACAATATGGAATAGACTTCTGTTCCATGTGACCAACAAAGTAAGGGATAAAACATTTTCTATGCCCCTCTCCCCAAAACCACTTAAGCCTCTCCAAAATCAGAATTATGTTCATTTGTTAAGGCAACTGAAGCTGTATCCACAGGCTAAAATCCCTAAAAAAGTAGCAACCAGATGAATTTACATCAGAGAAGGATAATCATTAATCCGTAACTCACTAACTTAGCATCTGCTTCCTACCAGTCCTCATTCTCTGCCAGGACATGCAATTCATCATGTTTTTGCTGTGGGATCCATGTAACAGTTCCCCTTCTGATATTTCATTATCTACCAACACACACAAAGACACACACACACACACACACACACACACACGCACCATTCTCTTATGCTACCATTTAATAGCAACAAGATGGACTCAACTTTTCACACATTCCCCATCCCCTGCCAGCACTCTACAGATATGGAAATACAGGGAAGTAGACACTTGATCTTCCATGACTGACATTTTTCCTGGTGAAATACAGAAATGATCAGTCAAAAAAGTAAGGAACAAAGGAAACTGAGTCAAGGCACTAGGGTTTTCATGGAGCTTTACCAAGCCTGAAGAAAAGATAACTGGAATCCCATTGATTATAATTCCCCTTTACAAGCTGACTAATGTTTAATGTGAAGGTATGTGTACAACCTACATTGGATTGAATACCACCATGAGGAGGGAGGGGTGCAGGGGAGGAGAGATATGGGGAACTCAAAAACTTGTGGATCAAAATGTTATAGACTAAAAGTAAATAAAATTTAAAAAAAAGAAAAGATGATTGTAATCAAAGTAAGGGTGATTTTGTTTTGTTTTGTTTTGTTTTCCCCTAAAAGGCACTAAGGGAAAAAAAAAAAACTGAGACCAGTAAAAATAGAATTACATGCCTTAGACATCTTTGTGACTAGTCCTTGGGGAAACTTCCATAAAAAGGGAAGAAGTAAAAAAAGTAAGTTTTATAGTATAACAGGATGAAAAAGACTAAACTCATCAAAGATCTCTAGACAAAGAACACTCATTCAAAAAAAAAAAAAACCTTAAGCACAAGCACATAAGTAAGTAGTAATGATATGAATAAAATGGGGAATATGTCTTCCCTATCCTCTAAATCATTTCAAACACCTTTGAATAAATGGAAAATGAATAAATGTCAGGGAAAATATAGTATTTGTGGATTTCCAAAAGAGCATGGAACTACAACAACGTGTTTCTGGGTGTTTGAAAAGAGAAATATATTTTTTGAAAGCCGAATTTATTAGCAGCATAGAAGAGGTAATTGGTAAAATAAAAACAAAAAAAGACTAAAGCAAACAAACAAATCTTGAATGCACTGTTGCAAGCCTCACCAAAAATGAAAGAGAATAAGTGATCAGAAATGCAAACACATAGAATCTGAATAATCTGGGAGAGAAGCAAAAACAATGAGGTTAATAGAAAATTTGATATCCATGCAAGAAAAATGATGTTTTTTTTTCTTTTCTTTTTTTTTTTTTTTTTTTTTGCCTTTCAGCTAGCTTTTTTGTGTGGGTGTTACATGTCTGAGACAGGAACCGAACTCAGGACCTCCCGACTCCAGAGCCAGAGCTATACTCACTGCACCACCTTGCCACCCTGAAAAATGATGTTGTTAAAAAATAAAATATATAAAGAAAAATTTCAGGATTTTTGGTGTCCCTGAAGAACACAAGTCAACAAAACCTGAGCAATGTAATATAAGAAATAACATCAGAAAACTCCATAATTTATGAACATAAAATAAAGTGATGGTTGAAAAAAATCAACATATTAACAGCAGAAAAACAACAAAAAACCACCACCTACAACAACAGCAAGAAAAACATACTATGTTACAAACTCCAAGACATGTATTTGTTATAATTGATAATTCTGATCACCAAGATAAAAATCAGAAAGAAATCTGGATAAATACTTTGAAAAACAGAGGAAGGAAATTAAAACAAAACAAACATTTTATTCCAAAGAGAATAGAATAATTTTTCAAAGGGTAAATATCTTCAAGATGCAGGATAAAATGATATATACTGCATACCTGAACCTAATTAGGAATAAAAATCAAAGATGATTGCTCCATTCCATGGTACAAAGGGATGCCATTGAATAATGTTTCCTTGGAGGAGGGGAAAAAAACCAAAACATTTTATAAGGCACTTTAACATTGGGTGTAGTATGCCAAGACTTAGTTGTTAGAAATGCCATTACCTATAAGATTGTACCTTAATAAAGAACTTGTTTCATGAGAAGAAAAGTAAAGAGAACTCCTGTGGGACAAGTGACATCCAGAAGGTTGTAAAGACATGTATCAAGGGAGAAGACTTCATGGCAAAAGGGAAATCTGATATTCAGGAGTGTATGGGTAGTAAGGGACTGCACAATCACTGACAAATTAAAAGCAAATCCTAGCAATACTTCTATTATCTCCATCTATTTTAGTAATTAACATTTCTTAAAGTACAGCAGAAAACAAAGAACATGGAAGATGTACAAAACATATGTACAAATGTACAAAACAAAAAAATCTACAAAAATAGCAATAACAAAATAAGTACCAAAGAACTTTAACTCCGTGAGAAATACAGAAACTAAAGAGGAAACAAATGAATAGAAAATTAATGAATCAAACAATAAGAATTTCAGATGAAAAAAGAAGAGTAACAATAGACAGAATGAGGAAAAGAAATCATTTTTTTATGAAAATAATCCTGACATTTTTTTAAAATATGAAAAATGAAAAAAGTTGAAGGGAAGAGGTAACAGAGATTTTACGACATCACTTAACAGGTGGTAAAAAGGGAAAAAATTGATAACCTAAGAAAGAAATTATAAGTCAAATGCTTTAATTTGTGAAATTGGTAACAAATTAGAAGAGGCAGAACTTAAGGTTGAAGAGTAGAGAACTTGCTTGAATAAAGTTACCTTAAAGTTAACAAGAAATAACTGAAGAAGCATATATATGTGTATATATATATATATATATATATATGATATTTAAAGAGAAAGAAGCAAAACAAAACCAAAATTATGAATGTGATGAATTCAGAGAAGCAGAGAGAGATGTACATGTCGTAATATACAGTGAAGTTAGCAGTCATAAGAAACAATAGACAAAATGATGACAACAATGTAAAAGGAAATAACCACAAAACAATTTTTTAAAATTGATATTTCAAAATTTAAAACAATAACCATGCATTGAAAGAAACTGCATGAGAAGACACTCCATTCCCACCCCATGGTAGAAGTGGGAAGTTCATGAATGTAGTATAGCAAATATTTCTAGACTTTTTTTTGTATTGATCTGTTTTGATCATTTTTTCTCTTATTGTTTTTTAAAAATATAATTCATTAAAAGGGATATCTCTCTGGGAGGGCAAGAGTGAGGGATATGAAGAGAAATTTTGGAGACATGAAAAATATATCAAGTATAAGTATAATGTACTGTGAATCAAATGGATATAAAGAAAACATATACAAGGAACTGGGGAAGCAATGCACAAACTTGGAATGAAGATATGATAAACTACTTATAGAGGCGTTAAGACTACATGCAAAGGGCATCTAATAGTAAAGCTTTCCTAGAGGATAATTCCATCCTATAAAACATAGTCAAACTGAAAAATGCAAAGGAGTATTCTGAATCTGATTTTCACTAGCTTTTTTCTGGGTGAAATTCATGTGAACCCTGCAGGTTAGTGGCCACTTTTTTCCCCTTACATTGGATAGTACCTGAAAAGAAAAAAGTTAGGAATAATATGAAATGCATTACAAATTTTGATAGAATAAATTTCAAAGTTTTCAGAGAAAGGCTATTAGAATCTTAAAATTCTAGTGAGAAAGTCAACCCAAGAAGAATGAAAAAATCCCAAGAGGAAAATTCCCAAATCATAAAGAAAAAGCACTCCAATGAGGAGCAAAGGGGGGAGGGTTTCCCAAAGAGGATATTAATTACAGAAAATTTATCAACCAAGTTAGATTTTTAAAACTTATAAAGATGAAAACAAGATGAGTTAACAGAGGACCTTTAGAAAAGTTCAGTATGGTCCTATAAGAATTCATTGGGGAAGTTAAAGCTCAGAATGAGTTGCAGACAATGAAAAACATTAAGGGCAACATTTTTTGAACAAGTTAAATTTGGGTGAAAGGTAAGATAAAGGTTGCCCTGGAGACAGCTGTAAGTCAATTGTTATATTTTAATTGTAGTGATCGAAATAAGAGAAATCGTCAATAGCTTTAAAAAAGGACCTTTTTTGTTGTTGTTGTTGATTTCTAGGGTTAAAAAAATGCTAACAACAAAAGACAAAAAATTGTTAATAATGCAAACTAAATTTAGAAGTGTGATGCATCTTTTTTTTCTTTTTCATTTATTCCCCAGAGAGTTATTTTGTTAAACATTTATTCACATACACTGCATTGCTCTGTAAAAACTGCAACATGAACAAGTGTGAAGTAAAAGTCTCGGGGCATGAAGTGATCATTAAGCTAGAATACTGGCAACTAAAGTATAAGGAAAACAGCCATTTATACAGTGCTTCCATGTTTACAAAATGCTTCATATCCATGATCTCATTTGAGCCTCCCAAAACCCCTGTGTGAAAATCAGGGAATGAATCACTGCTCAATGTGGATAGGAGAATTTATAACAGAAACTAGAAGGATAACAGCTCCATGATTCTTATTTTGCTTCTGTTTCTTATGCCAAAGATTAAAACCTTTGAATTAGTAAAGACTGAAAAGAAATACCTACATGGAAGTTAATAACGAAAATGAGTAGTGAAGTCATAAATGAGGAGTTTAAGTTATTTGACTCGGTTGTTCCTTACCAAAGGCAGTAAGCTTGAGATTTTATACATGTGTATATGAATGTATATGTCTGTATCTATTTATCTGTTGATAGATAGATAGATAGATCGATCGAAATATATGTATATGTACACACATATGAGAAAGAGATTACTCTTAAGGGAGGGTTGTCAGGAAAGGAGTTACCTGCTATGTATTTTGAAGGTAACTATTGTAGAAATGGCATACCATTGGTGCACAGGTTTACAAGCAAAATGGTAAACATGCTGTGTAGCTAGCTGCATACTTTGAATGGTAATTCAAATACTTTCATTAAATGTAAGCATAATCTTGTTTGAATGGTCCTTTCTTGTGTGTGTGTGTGTATGTGTGTGTGTTTTATTTTTATCCTGAACTTTGCACCTGATGAGGGAACTCTTGAGATAAGTTAGATGTTCTACAAATGATGTTCATAGAGATAAACTGAGAGGAATGAGAGGTTAAGTGCTTTTCAAGGGTTGTATAGGCATTATGTCAGAGACATAACTGACAACTAGGTGATACAAATTCTTTAGCCCTTGATCCCAGGCTTCCTCAATGATAAGCTATAATTTAGTTTCAGACTTCAGATACACAAAATAATAGCAAGGTCATTAATTTTCTTAACATTCCTTCTGTTTGTCTCTATGATAGCACAGTTGTTCAAGGGTAAATAAGGTGAATTTTGATTTTCCATAGGTATTTTCCACTAATAAAAATGTGTGTGAAAGTGAAGCTAAGCATTTTTGTTTTTACCACAAGATACACACACACACACACACACACACACTCATACACACACACATTAAGCTGAACTGGTAAGTAAGGTTTTCAGGATCATTACATTTGTGAATAGTGAATATGTCCACTGATGACACACAGGAGCAATGATTCAAGTTTTAACTGCATTGGACTTGCACCATATTAACCTACATGTAAAAAAATAATGAGTGTTAGATTAGTCGATATGAGAATTACAGTCAGCATTTTAAGCAGTTCAGAAACATTGGGTCTTTAATTTATAATAGAATGTACCTCATCAGGCTCAGTGCTTCACAAAACTGATTGGAATGTAGAGCTCTCATTGACATAAAAAGTAATTCATTTCCTGTATCAGGCATATATGATGGAGAGAGAAGCAATGTGATATATACACAGAGAAACTTTTAATTAAAACTTAAAATTCCATTTTCTTTGTAATCTGTTTCTGCTTTTACATATGCATGATATTACAATTGAGCCAGTGATTTTTGTGGCATTGAAGTGCTAACCTCTTCTGTGGATTGAATTTGGGGGCAAATCCTGCCACAGGATTCTTGGTGAGAGTGATTTTTGTTTCCTCTAATATGTTTAGTCACATCCTTTCCCAGCTTATTTTCAAGAGGTTGAATATTCTGTTTATAAAATCCACCAGTGAAGGATGGTAAGTTGATCTGTCAAATAAATGAACAGGTAATTTAATGTGATATTAAATTTTTAAATGATGAAAGCAGGTAATTATCATAAGAGTTACAATTTACAGATATTTAAGCTTTTAAATTGCTGTGCATATTTAAAATGTTGGGCACATAAACTATTTAGATAGTTGTGAAAATCACTAGACATAAATTATTATTTTTAAATGCTGTGGTATATTTTATTGCTAACAGACATACTATTTTTAAAGTGATACTCCATTAAAATTTTCTTCCAATGCCTCATTCTGCCACAAAGAAAATGAGTTTTTAAAAGATAATGTTATCAACTCACAAACTTTGGAAGGTTCTTCCCAGACAAAAGGATTTTAGTATGGGTCCAGTAATAAATAGACAATGTATCTGTCATCAGAGTACTAACTAGACAACATTTTAAAGAAGTTATCATCTAAGAGTTAGGCAATAGGTTATCTATCAATCTGCTATCTTTCCCCTGAATCTATCTGGATATTTATATATGTAAATGCAAAGATATGATAAAAATATATATGCTTGTACATATGTACACAAAAATCCCTCTTGTCATATAAGCTGAAAGATATCCATCAGTTTTTGGATAAGCACTGAACTCCCTGCATTGTAAATCTCCGCGAGAATGGAATCAGTACCTGGCACTTTGTCAGAGGAGAGGAGTCTAATGGTATTCAAAATCTCTCCTTCCTTTGGATGTTTAGCTACAGAAGGATTGACTTGAGGCTGAGGTAAATGGTCAATGGTTTCAGTACTAGTTGATGATATTCTGTTGATAATATTATGGAAGGGCCCATCCCTCCATTATCAAATATTTAACCCATTAATAACCTTTAGGGGATTATAAAAATGCTTTGAATTGTTACTATAAGCATAAAATTTCATCTGCCTCCTTACTGGGCCAATAGTGTTGCATCTCTTTAAACTTTGCTTGCATTTTTTTTTCTTTCTTAAGGACCATGTCTTAAAAACAAATTACTCTGGTTCTCATTGATTGCCTAATGATCCCATACCAAGCCTGGCTTGCTCATTGTTGGGGCCTTGATGGCTCATAGTGAGTGTAAATAAAAACGGTTTCTGTTTTGGCCAGAAACCCTGAAGGTCTCCCTCTCCCAGATCAAATTTTTTAACTAGGTAGAAGAAACCATTCTTTGTTTCATTTCTTACCCAGCCTTAATCACTGAATGGGCATTGCTTCAGTCAAACTGAGATCTGGGAAAGACCTTTACTTAAAAAGCCCGAGGTCTGCCATTGCATCGTGAACCATCACCAATCATCCTGATATATATCTTGTCACTAGACTCAGATGACTTTAGAGGAGTAAGTAAAGCCATTGATTTTGCACATCCCTCCCTGACTTAAGTCCAATTCACTTGCAAGTCATGGCATCACCTTCCTGATGTCACGGTCCCCTTCAAGAACAAAGGACAAACAACAAGAAGAAGCTTGATTGCACTTTAGGTTTGATGGAGTTAAATGCTGCCTTTTTAGAGATGCATGAATTATTCTGTTGGTAGATCTTATGGAGTTCTCATTTTGCATTTATTAACTTCTTAATTTCCCCATCATTTGCATCAAATCAGTCCAGACTTTTGCAAGTATTCTGGCCCAAATGAGTAAATGCAATGCTGTACACAAAATCTCTGAAACCTGCCCACCTTTTTACTCCACTATAACAAACAATGTGTCAGTTCAGCTTTTCCTCCAAGTCAGTAAAAAATTGTTCCATATTAAGTAGCTCTTTAATCTACTTATGTTAAATTGTCTGATAGCTGTCATGAATTGGAGCCACTGATTTTTTTTAATGTAAATATTTAGCTTGGAAAAGATAAGTCTATGATCCATCCAGTATGCTGCACCACGCATTCCCTTTGTCACTCTCACATACTACCTGTATCTTCTCCTTACAATGAAATAGTCTATTAAATGCCAATATTTGCTATGAAGGTGCATCCGTGAGGTTTTATTGAATTTAGGTAAACAGAAAATACTATTGGTGATGAGAAGGTCATGAAATACACAAGTCTTCAGTAGTAAGTGACTGTTATTTCTGTTTCTGACTCTATTCCTCCCAAGGACTGCTTACTGTGTCTCATGGTCTGTACTTACTCTGGCAATAAAAGTTACCCAGAGTTACAAGCTTGCCTTATTTTGACATTAATCCTGAGGGTCTCCTTCATACATATTTTATTTGACCTCATCATGGTTCATCGTGGTGGGAGCATATGTACTGATGATGGTGGTGTGGTGCTTTCATCTAAGTGGCAATCACATTGTCATGAGTCAGTCTCTCCTTTTCAAAGGCATAAAAGCTTATTGACTAGATTAGATTTGATTGCAAAACCCATGCCAACTTCGTAGTGCTTCCCATCACTGCTGCCACTTCAGAAAAACATGTATCCAGTTCCAACACTAGGAAGTTGGCCTTTATTTGACATCTTTGTTTCATTCAGGGTTGCTATTTGGATGTGACACCTGTTAAGTTTTTTTCTTAATAAAAGGTATTCATTTTTCTAGTTTACTGGATTTTCTGTTGCCCATAAATGTATGCACATTGTATGTACTAATCGTGAATGGAGTCATTGTAACAAATATTTTATGTATGGTTTTGTGTTTTTGCCAGGGTGGGGCTGGGGAAAAGGGAGATCTCTGCCTGTTATAGTAATCATTCCAGGATTAGGTGAATCAGACAACCTTTCCTAACCCCAGTGCAGTCGTTAAGGACACTGCTCGGACACCTAGAAAACTACTGAATCCCATTACTTATTTCAGTCCAATGAGATGATGACCCTAGTGCCTGGGCCCCCTCTGTACAGGGTTCTCATTGCAACTTTCAGTGTATTTGCATCGCCTGCTTTGTCACTATACTTTCACCACAGGAATTTGATGTATATACTATAGTAAAGTAATTAAAATAGTGAAATGATGAAATAATGAAGTGACAAAATTATAAAATTATTGAAGAGTAAAATAATGAATTAATAAAATGGTATGGGTGATTCCTTGTGACTCATTCATGAATTGAATTTGAGTCAGACAGAGTTGTGTGAAGTTGTCATCCTCACTATCTCTTCCAGAATGATCAGAGGCCAGTGGTAAGAGAAAAGTAAAATACCTGCTGATGTCTCTGGGTGGAGTAAATGACCTTGTCATCTTTGTTGTCTGACCAAGCTCTAAATACCTCATATCAATTTCTTCCATGGCTTCCATGGTTCATTGAAACAAAATGGTCACATCTGCATATTCCACTGGGGAGGTCTTCACATGCTTAGAGTAGTCACTCTCCTAACTCACTGATGGGTTTGAAGTCCATTGGTCACCTTCAACCTGGTGTAGCCCCTATGAAGAGATGGTGTAGTGAAATGTGACTGGACATGCTATAGCTTCTTGGAGCCTTAAATTGCAGCTGAATGAGCTTCAGGAACACCAAAAGTGAATCAGGAGCCCTCATACCAGTCTTCTCTAAAATACTTAATATATCACAATTTTCAGAAGAATTAATGCTGTATACATTGTTTTCCTTGTTCTGTTTATGTCAGTCTACATGAGTTTACATGAGTCTTAACAAGTTTCTCTGTAATTTTATATTTTAATTGGATTCATAGTATAATGCTGTTTTATTTAATTTTCTATTAAATTTATCAATCATAGTTCTTTCTTTCTTTCTTTCTTTGTTTCTTTGTTTCTTTCTTTCTTTCTTTCTTTCTTTCTTTCTTTCTTTCTTTCTTTTCCTGGCATTTTGGAGGGCAATTGGCATTAAGGGACTTGCCCAAAGTCACATGGCTAGTTTTTTTGTGTCAAGTGTCTGAGGCTGTAATTGAACTCAAGTTCTCCTGACTCCAGGGCCAGTGCTCTATTCACTGTGCCACCTAGCCGCCCCTATTTGGTATATTTCTTGTTGGCATTAACTTCATTAAAGTAGAATTATAGTAGTAGATTCTCAGTCATAAAGTATGAACACTTTTGTTCAAGCAAGGCTTTTCTTTTTTAAATGAGAGGGAGTGTTTGATAAAAAGGACACGCTGTCCTTTTGTTATAAATTCCCAGTATTGTTATCCACTTACCCGCCTTCTTTTATATCACTGAAGAAGAACAGACACCCTTTGGGGCAGTTAGTTGAAACATGGAAAAGAGTACTAGACCTGGAGTCAGGAGGACCTGAGTTCAAATTCAGCCTCAGACACTTAACACTTACTAGCTGTGTGTCCTTGGGCAAGTCACTTAACCCCAATTGCCCTGCCGTCCCCCCTCCAAAAAAAAAAGACACCCTTACATCTTGTTAAAGTTTATCTCTTGACATTTGCCTCCTTTAGGAGTTTAATAGACTATCATTCCTTCTTTTATGCATTTTCAAATTTTAAATCTGTTCTTTGACACCAACTTTATCCATCTGTATACAAACTTAATTTTTTCTTAATCTAAACTAAAAATCTCTTGATCTATTTAACACATCTACATTCTATTTCACTTCTCTCTTGGTCTCTCTCTCTCTCTCTCTCTCTCTCTCTCTCTCTCTGTCTCTCTCTCTGTCTCTCTCTCTCTCTCTCTCTCTCTCTCTCTCTCTCTCTCTCTCTTTTTGCTAAACTGTTTGAAAAACTTACCTGTACTTCAGGTTCATACTTTCACCCTGTTTCCTCAACCACTTGCAATTAGACGTTTTCACCCTACTGAATCTACTTTCTCAAAAATCTCTAACAACATCCTAATCAACCAATCAAGATTTATTAAATACTTACCACATTTCAGGCACTGTTCTATGTTGTGGGTGTATAAAAAGAGGGGAAAAATTTTCTGCTCTCAAGTAGTTCACAATTTAATTGGGGACACAGCAAGCAAACAGATATGTACAATCCATATACAGAATAAATGGGAAATATTTGGGAGAAGGAAGGCAATAGAATTGAGAGGGATTGGAAAAAGCTTCATGTAGAAAACTAGATATTAGTTGGAATCCAAAGGAAGTAAGACAATCCATTAGGCAGAGATAAAGTGGGAGGACCTTCCAGGTATGAGAAACAACCAGATAAAATGCCCAGAGATGAGAAATGGAGTGTCTTATTTGTGAAATGACAAGGTGGCCAGTGTCACTTGATTGAATTATGTGGTAGGGACTAAAGTGCAAGAATATCGGAAATATAAGAAGAAACTATAAAGAACTTTGAATGCTAAACAGAAGATATCATATTTGATCCTGGAAGCAATAGGGAATCATTGGAGTTTACTGAGTACAGGAGTGGCATGGTTGGGCCTATGCTTTAGGAAAATCACTTGTGTGGCTGAATGGAGGGTGGATGGAGTGAGGAGAAACTTGAGGAAGGTATATCATTCCAGGCAGGAAGTGATATGGGCTTCCACTAGAGTCGTGGCAGTGTCAGAGGAGAGAAAGGAATGTATATAAGAGATGTTGCAAAGGTAAAACAAATAGGCCTAGACAACAGATTGGTTGTGGGAGAGGCAGGTTAGAGATAGCACTTGAAGAAAATTCCCAGGTTGTAACACTGATAGACAGGGAAAATTGTTGCCTTTGAAAGAAAAAGGGAAAATAAGGAATTAGGGAGGGGTAAAGGGATAAATAATGAGTTCTGATTAGGATATGTTTATTTCAGATATCTAGTGCTGTTACTAATTACCAAATCTACTGTCAAAAATTCAATTCTTCTTTATATTGCTGGCACTGAATTACTGTTGAAAACATCCTCAACCTTAGGTCTATCACTGCAGCAGTTTAGATAAATGCTCCTTTGTTTAAAGAAATTTAAAAATGAGGAGAAAATATAATCATTTTGATCTGATGACAAATGCCTTTCTCAATTAGATACTGTGGTAACCCTGAAACTTAAATAAGAAAGGGGGAAAGAAGTCAACATACAAGACATATTTCCAAAGGTTATTTCTCAAAAGATAATATTTGTATCTGCCTGAAGATGTCAGTGGGTACTAGGAGGCTCAAAATATTCAAGCAAATTTGGGTAAGAGTATGAAAAATTCCCAAATCATGATGGTGTAGTAGTTCTTTTAAAAGCTTCTTAGCTTTCCCTTTATGTAAAGTGAAATGTACTCTCTGATATGTGCTACAGATTCTTCTTCCTTTTCACACTCACACATGTATTTATACACACATGCACCCTCTGATACATATATGCATATGCATATATATACACATACATATATATATTCCCTTCAACTATCCTCATACTGAGAAAAATTTCATGAGTTACAATTATTATTTTTCCAAGTAAGAATATAAATACTTGAACTTTAATAAGATCCTCATGATTTATTTTGTCCTGTTTACCTTCTAATGCTTCTCTTACTTCTTGTACTTGAAAGTCAAATTTTCTGTTCAGCTCTATTTTTTTCATGAATAATACTTGAAAGTGCTCTATTTTACTGAATGACCATATTTTCCCCTGAATAATTATACTCAGTTTTCCTTGGTAGGTGATTCTTTGTTTTACTCCTACCTCCTTTGACCTCCAGAATATCTTTTCTAAACCCTTTTATCCCTTAGGGTAGAAGCTGCTAGATCTTGTGTAACCTGATTGTGTTTCCACAATACTAATATTGTTTCTTCCAGAGAGCTTGTAATATGTTATCCTTGACCTGGGAACTCTGGAACTTGGCTATGATATTCCTAGGAGTTCTCTTTTGAGATTTTTTTCTCTTTTTTCCAATTTATTGGTTTACATTTAGTGTTCACCATTTCCATAAGATTTTGAGTTACTAATTTTTCTGCCTGTCTTTCCCCTACTGCCCACCCCAAAATAGCTAGTGTGATGAATACCACTTTCCCCAATCTGTCCTCTTTTATGTACTCTCTCATAATCCCCCTAACTTTCTAGTATGGCAAGATGGATTTCTATATTCCCATGCCTGTATATCTTATTTCCCAGTTTCATGTTAAATTAAAAAAAACACACAATCTTTTATATACACACTGGGAAAGATAAGCACCCCCACTGGGAAGATAAGCAATTTAATCTAGGTTGTACATCTGTAGTTACTCAAAAAGTTTCCATATTCGTTATATTGTGAGAGACTAACTATATTTCCCTCCATCCTATCCTGCCCCTCACTTATTCTATTTTCTCCTTTGACCCTGTCCCTTTTCAAAAGTGTTTGCTTCTAACTACTGTCTCCCCTAATCTTCTCTCCCTTCTATCATTCTCCTTCTTATCTCCTTCATCGCTATTTTCCTGGAGGTTAAGATACCCAATTGAGTGTGTGTGTGTGTTATTGCCTCCTTAAGCTAAATTCAATGAGAGTAAGGCTATCCCATCCCCTTTTACCTTCCAGCTCTTCCCCTCCATTGTAACAGTTTTCTCTTGCCTCTTTTATATGAGATAATTTACCCTAATCTATCTCTACCTTTCTCCTCCCAATATATTCCTTTCACTCATTTTATTTTTTAGATATTATCCCTTCATATTCAACCCATCCTGTGCCCTCTGTCTATGTATACATGAACATATATATGCACACACTCATATATATATATATATATATATTTATGCACACCTGCACCCTCCTATACCTACATATATATGTATGTATAAAGATATACACACACATATTCCCTTCAACTGTCCTCATATTGAGAAAAGTCTTATGAGTTACAGTTTTCATATTTCCATGTAGGAATGTAAGTAGTTCAATTTTAATAAGTTCCTTATCATTTCTTTTCCCTGTTTACCTTCTCATGCTTTTCTTGCTTCTTGTATTTGAGAGTTAAATTTTTTGTTCAGCTCTGTTTTTTTTTCATCAAGAATGCTTGAAAATCCTCTATTTCATTGAATGACCATATTTTCTGCTGAACCACTGTAATCCAATTTTTATGGGTAGGTGATTCTTGTTTGTAATCCTAGCTCCTTTGACCTCCAGAATATCATATTTCAAACTCTTCAATCCCTTAGGATAGAAGCTGCTAGATGTTGTGTAACCTGATTGTGTTTCCACAATACTCAAATTTTTTCTTCCCAAGTATTTGCAGTATTTTCTCCTTGACCTGGGAACTCTCAAATTTGGCTGTAATAGTCCTAGGAATTTTTTGGGGGGATGTTTTAGAGGCCATCCCAGGTCGGGGACCATGCAGCTCAAGAGGGATTGTGCTTGGCTCCCAGCTCAGTGCTCTAGAAACTTCTTGCTTGCCTGCCTGTCTGCCTTCAGTGGGAGATTTGTTTCTCTCGGTCAATTTGTGGGTTCTGTAGCTCTAAAATTTGTTTAGAGTCATATTTTACATGTATTGGAGGTGATTGGGGCAGGAGGTCAGACAATTTCTTGCTTTTCTTCCACCATCTTGGCTCTCCCCCCTATTTGATTTAAAAAATATATATTTTTTAACCTCTTCAAGGAATTGTTGTTGGACTTGTGTTCAATTCATATTTTTTGAGGTTTTAATTATAGCTATTTTTATTTCACTATATTCTCTTGATTATTTGTAGTAATCTTGACTATCACAATTGGGGCATTTTATACTTAGGTTCTTTTGTTTTTATTTGCTCATATTCCCACGGTATTTCTTGATTTCAAACTTTATGTCAAAGCTGGTATCTGCTCCTATGTGTGCAGGAGCATTTTCCAACCTTCAAGTTTATTTTGATTATTGTTTTCATAACTAGTTCTGGGAGTTTGAAAGTTTTCAGTGTTTGTAACATAATGTGTTCTGAGGATAAGTATAGTCATTGCTCCCCTGTCTGCAGTCTGATCTTTGCCCAAGAAGGGTCTTTCATCCCTTTGGATTGTGATTGATACTTTTCTTCAAGGTCCTTGTTCCCTTAGGGGGAAATAATGCTATTTCTCAGTATCCCTGATGTTTTGTGACCAAAAGTGTTACCGCTCCTTGTAGTTCTAGCTCACTCTCAATTAAAAGTGCTCCTCTCTGCCTCTGAAGTATGATCCACAAGTAGGTATAGACAATGGATTTGCCAAATAGTATCTAATCCTGCATCCAGTGCACACAGGTGGCTCCTGTAATCTCTTTCTGACCAGTTTTCAGGTCCCATTACTGTCTTTGGTTGGAGAACTCCCAAAGCTGTTGCTGTTTTTGTCACCATCATCAAGTCCCACCATTGGTGTTTCATCCATACACACACACACACACACACACACACACACACACACATCACATCTCATCACATCACATCGCATCACATCACATCACATCTTTCTGACCTCCTAATTTTAATGTCTCACCATGATTTTTTGTTGCCTCTACTACTATTATTAGAGCAATTATTAGAATTTTTTTTTTGGAAGGGAATGTTGGGAATATTCATCTGAGTGCTACCTCTACTCTGCCATTTTAACTGTCCTCAGAAGTACTGGTGGAAGTTGCAAATCTTATAGAAATGAATTTTAAAATCTATCATTCAAAAAAAGTTCACTCACCTGATATTCTTTCCTCACCACACTTTCTTCTCAAACTTATTTACTCCCTTATTTACTCATCTTTCCTTTGGAGCTTGAATTGGGGCCTTTTGTCAGGACTGGGTGCTACCTTTTGCTACATTCTTATATGGGGTTATTAGCCCTGCTAATGATCTCCCCCTTGGATAACTTAGTGACGTGAATTCTATGTACCTGATTTAGTGCTGCTTTCACCCCTCCCCTCCACCACCACTGGAACCTTCTTGTGGATTCTCTACGGCACCTTAAAACAGACTATGAAGTACTTCAGAGCTCCTGGAATACTGGGTTCCAAATTTAATTCCTGTCTCTCTCTGTAATTCACCTTGTCCCTATCCTGATATCCTGGTATCCATTCACAATGGAGCTCTTTCACCACCTGGGGTCTTATCACTATCCATGTAGGAAAGCTAGATTCATACCATTGTACTAGCTGTGCTTTTATTTCTATCTTTTTTCCTTTTCTGTGAACATTCCTGGATGATTTCTTTTGTTGTTCTGGATTAGAATATTGTGCCATATTTTCTAATTGAATACATTGATTATTATTCATTGTGGTATAAATTTGAGGGTTTGGGCTAGAGTGTGTGGCTGGAGGTTATGAAATGTTCCTCCTATCTCTTGCTAGTATGTAAAAATTCTTTTAAGGCTTCAATTACCATTTCTATTCTCAGTTGACTTCTAAAATTGTTCCTCTAAATTTGACTCCTCTTTTCAAATGCAGACAAGTGTACTTAAAAAAAAAACAAACACTGGATTTTGAGGGAGAGGTCCAGAGGTCAAATCTTTGTTCTGCCATTTAGCAGATAGGTGAACTTTGCCTGGTCATTTAATAATTAGATGCTTCCATTACTTTGCTTACAAAGAGAGAGGATTTGACTGACTTAGGAGGTTCCTTCTATTATTATATCTATAATTCTAGGAAGTCCTAGTGTACAAACAAGCTAGTCATTTTTTTTTTTTTGGTATTTCAAGTACCTACCATTACTACAAAAGGATATAATTATTACATATCACTACTCTGGAGGTTTGATGGAAATTTTCTATAAAGTGGTAAATATCTATTTATTTAAGCAAACAATAGAAAGATGAAACTGGGGGCTGCTAGTGGCTAAGTGAATAGAACACTGCCCTGGAGTCAGGAGGACCTGAGTTCAAATCCAGCCTCAGACACTTAACATTTACTAACTGTGTGACTTTGGGCAAGTCACTTAATTCCAATTGCCTTGCCTTCCCCCTCCAAAAAAAAAAGATGAAATTGATCTAACCATTCTATCTCTTGGTACATTTATTTATTTATGGATTGTTTTTGTTTTAACAGCTCCCACCTCTCTAAAACTTTTATTCTTTTTTTCCCCCAAATATTGTATGAAAGCTGATAAAACATTCAGATTTTGTCAAATTTGAAAAAAAGAACAAAACTTTGAAATTTTGTCCATATGTTACTCATCTGGCTTTTTCTTGTAGCCACAAAAATAAATAATAATTTTACTAAATTATTGTAAAACACCACATTAATTTTTCAATAGTTTTCCTTTGATCTAAATCTGAATGTTTTCCACTTACATTTCAAACTCAAAATATCTAAAACTGAGATTGTTTTCTTGTCTCTGCATCTTACCTGTATTGCTTCATTGCAGGGGCTTATTATGGTATATAATATTGTCCTTCATATTATATCAAAAATCAATTATTCTTTTTACCACATGATAATATGAGAGTGGTTATATCTGAAAGTATGGATGCACAATTAAAAAGTAATTTTTTTCTGAGCTATTCATAGGTTGTTTTACATAAAAGGTCCAGATTTCCAAAGTACCTTGCAAACTAATGGTCATACAAACTATTTTAAATAAAAGGCACCACCACATTTGTCATCAGTAAATGATCAAAGACAATTCACTTAATTTTTATTCATCTAGCTTTCCCTGTTTATAAAATGAGGCTGTCAAGCTAGTTGATTTCTAAGGTTTTATGATTCTATTTTCAATGTTTACTAACATTCCAGAACTCATTTTTAGTTCCCACCACTATTTTCTAATAATTTACAATTATGCAACCCTGATTAGACTGCACACATATGGGAAGCTAATTAACTTCTTCTGGGGACCATTTGGCACAGTAATAGACAATTCACTTGATGGTATTTTAGTTATTTGGCTTAACATAGGTAAATATTTCTGACTATTGAGAACTTTAACAGTCAAAAGAATAGGAATGTCACATCTAGAATCTATAAAGGGCAAGGGGAATATTGCAATGACCTGCAGAAAATGCACAATCTTTGTTTTTCTACCATGAGCAAGAAAATTCTAGGAAGGCTAAAAGAGCAGACTCATCTGTCACATAGAAAAGAAAGTAAAGGGAACTGGAAAATTCTTGATGTAATGACCATAAATGAATTATTAAAAAAATTGAGGAACAGATTCAATGTAAAAAATAAAAACAAGCAAGCAAACACAATGAAGCAACTGAAGTGGGAGAGGAGATCCATAACCTGTGACCTGAATTAAGTGGAGAAATATTGCAGAGGAAATGATGAAGGACAATTAAACAACTTCTTATAGATACTGGAAGACCCTGGAATTTGTAAGAAGGAAGCAACAGTTTATTATCCAAGAGATAATGATATTGCTCAACAGTTTCCATAAGGATAGTGACCATCCAGGATCCAAAAAAGAAAAGGTAAGTAGAGATTTTGGTTACTGCCTGGAGAAGAATACTAAAGAAGACTTTTTTAGAGGTGACATAGACAATATAAGGGTCAGCTACCTTCCAGAAATAATTCCTCAATCAAGGAAAATTTTCCAACTCTTCAAACTTCAAGATTATTAGCTACCTCTAACAATTCCACAGAGTAAATGAAAATACAAGTGGATGTACAAAAAAAAAGTAAGTGGTTAAGGATCATGAAGTATTGATCAATAAACTGAACACATTTTGAACGTAATGAACATTTTTTGTAATTGTGACTAACTAAAGGTAAGTTTCCAAAGAAAATGTGGATTAAAGAATTCACAATTCAGTTAAAAATATTAAAGCTGAGGATAAGATTGGGAACTCTATAATAGTTTAAAATATAGAAATTGGCTCTTGAGTGGGAATAGAGTATAAATAAAGAAACTTGGAAAAGATGAGATTTGCTTTTTTACTTACAATTTTAAACTGTTTATTTTTAATTTATGGAATAAAACAAATATTTTTATAACAGTATAATTTTTAAAAAGATGATTGAATATAAAACTGCAAATCTATTATATAAACTTGCTATTCTTTTTAAATATAAAATAAAGCTATCATATAAATTTCTTTTTCCCTCCCTCCACTCTTGAGATAGCTAGAATTAAACACAGATATATAGATATAGATATATGTACAATCATTCTATACATTCTTTTATTTAGCAATTAATTCTCTGAATGCAGATAGAGTCTTCCTCCATATGACCTTTCTAACTAATTTGAGTGTTCATAATAGTCAAAATGACCTAGTTACTCAAAGTTGTTCTTAAAACAATATTGTTGTGTGTGTTTATATCTTATATTTATGTGTTATATATATATGCATATATAATATGCATGGTATATAACAGTCTTTTGGTTCTGCTCATTTTGCTCTTCATTATTTCATGTGTCTATCCATTTTTTTTCTTCTAAAATCATCTACAAATACACATGAAAAGTCTTAAAATTGAAAAAATTGACATGCAGGAGTAAATGACTATAGGAAACTAGTGTTTGATCAATGCAAAGATCTCAAGCTTTGGACACAAAACTCCCTATCTGATAAAAATTTCTCAAAAAAATGAAAAGTATTTTGGCAGAAACTAGGTATAGACCAACATCTTACACAGTATATACCAAGATAAGGTAAAAGTGGGTACATAATAAGACATCAAGACTGATCCCAAAAGTGAATTAAGGGGGAACATGGACTAATTTATCTGTCAAATCTATCTAAAAAAGAATAATTAATCACTAAAGAGGTGCTAGAGAGAATTACAGAATGTTAAATGGATAACTTCAATTACATTATATTAAAATGTTTTTGCACAAATAAAATCAATGTAGTCAAGATTACAAGGAAAGCAGGAATAATGGGGGGAAACACAGTATTTTTTCTGCTAAAGGGCTCTTTTCTTAAATACATAGAGAACCAAATTAAATGTCTAAAATACAAGTCATTCCTCAGTTCATATATAATCAAAGGATGTAAACAGGGAGTTGTTGGAAGAAGAAATTAAAGTTATCTGTATTCATATTAAAAATGTTGTAAATAAGTATTGATTAGATAAATTCAAATTAAAACAACTCTGAATTACCATATCACCTATCAGTTTGATTAATCTGACAAAAAAAAGAAAAATGAAAAATGGTGGAGGGGATGTGGGAAAATTGGATGGATAATAATCTTTCTGTGCAGCTGTGAACTGATCTAACCATTTGGGAGAACAATTTGGAACTATGCATAAGTACTATACAACTGTCCATACATTTTGACCCAGCTATACCACTATTGGATATATACCACAAAGAGATAAAATAAAAATTAAAAGGATCTATTTGTACAAAACAATATTTATAGCAGCTATATCTGTGGTAGCAAAGAATTGGAAATTGATGAGATGTCCAACAATAATGAATGAGTAAACAAGTTGTAGTATGTGATTTTAATGCAACGCTACTGTGCCATAAGCAATTAGGAGAAGGATAATTTCAGAAACACCTGAGAAGACTTATATGAATTAATGCAAAGTGAAGTAAGCAGAAATAGGAGAACATTTTACCAAATAATAGAAATATTGAACAATGATCTCCTTGGAATGAGTTAGCTGTTCTCAGCACTATAATGATCCAAGACAGTCCCAAAGGATTTATGATGAAAAATGCTATCTATCTGAAGAGAAAGAACTGATGGAGACTGAATGAAAATCAAAGAATTGTTTAACCTTGTTTTTTTTCTGTTTCTTTTGTAAACTTGCTAAGATAAAAATGTTTTTTTAATGACTGAACATGTATAAACCATATCAAATTTCTTCCCTTTTGAAGGAGGGGAGAGGGAAGAAAGGAAAAGCAAAAGTTTGGAACTTCAAATTAAAAAAAATGAATGCTAAAATAGTTTTGCCTGTAATTGAGGAAAAATAAAAGAAGAAAAAGAAATTAATAGAGGGGGCATAAAATCTTCCTATGGATCCCTTCCATGGAAAATGGGAGATATGATAATACAAGAGGAAGTTGAACAGTGAAGAGGACACATAGTTCACTGAAGGTAAAACCTAATGAAGAAAAGTAAGATTTATGAGTTTAGATACTTGGATATAATTGTACAAAATATGTATCAAAAATGAGTTCATAATGCATGGAGACCAATTGGAATTCGTAAGTATCACCAAGAATGTTTGGGATTGAACAGCTGACTAAAATTATGGCTCTGAAAGTATGTACTTCATCCAAAAGGAACAGAAAAGAGAGAGAGAACAGATAGAAGTGCCTAGTAAGAAGAAATACTCTTGTAAGGTGAACTCATACTATCTACAATGGCTACTTGGAAGTATTATTTTCTTGGGTATCAGTATCTTTTACCTACCTAAAGTTGTCTTCCACTATTGAGGAGTTCCTTCTCTGGGGAGTTTCAGATTTTCCTGAGTTCTCTCTGTCCTGCTCCAGATCTCCTTAACCTTTACTGTGATTTTGTTTGGGAAAATGCACATCCCATCAGCCCACAAAACTGATAAGAATACAGTGCAGAGTAATCGGGCATCAGAGAGTAGATAAAGAGGTAAGCAAACATACCATATAGTGGGAATGGGGAAATGATAAAGAAGAGACAAAAGATCAGTTATGTAATATGGCTGACATACTCTTTCTCTGCACCAAGTGGAAGGCAATTTGTAGCTTATTTGAATGACCATTTTATCATTCAGAATAGTGATGATATAGTGGAATCTTCATGTTCTGAAAAGCATTCTTGCCTATCAAGAAGAGGTAATTGCTAAAATAGAAACTGCAGGGATTTTTTGAAGAATGTGACCACTTGACTGCAAAATAACAATAACAATAAAAAACCTCTGGTACAACCTGATTCTATATAAATCACTTATTTGGGGAGGGAAGCCTTCAAAGGGTTCGATGAAAGGTGAAAAAAAAAGAATGCTACTGCTTGAAATTCTGAATGGTAAGTCACATCAGGAAATATATATATATATATATATATATATATATAAATTCCTTTTATTATATTATTATAATTATATATAATATATATTATAATTATATTATAATAATTTTAATAAAATTATTCCAATAGAAGTAAAAATAACTAGGACAGAAAGGGGATTATGCCTAAAGAGAAAGATAGAGAGATCCAGGTAACTAATTGACAAACATGGAACTTATGTTTATCTTGTTTTTATGGAAATCTATTTTTAGCTTATTTATTCAATATATCTCCTCTTCCCCATCTAATGAACTATTCTTTGTTGCAATCAAGCAACAGAAAGAAGAAAAAAAAATTAAAAAGAGCAATTAAGGCAAAGCTATCAACATAAATTTTATATGATGATATATCTACTATTCTATCTGCATAGACCCCGTCTCTGCAAATAAGGAGAGGAAATGCATTTTTGTATCTCTTCTCTATAAGAAAATTTGGTAATTTTAATTATATATTGTTCAATTTGGGGTATGCATTCTGTCCACGACATTGAATATGGCTTTTCTTGTTCTATTTGTTTTATTCTATATCAATTCACATAAAATTTTCTCTGCATCTCTGAATCCATCACATTCATCATTTGTTACCATGTAGTAATACTCTATTCTATATTGCAAGCCACATAATCTTCATCAATCATGTTAGCGGGTAAAGAAAATAAGCAAAACATTCTGTAATAAACTTTAAAATCCTGTTTCCAAAATTTTTATTTTCTTTTCTAAATTAAAAAAATTATTTCATTGATATTCTCTTTTTATATCAATCACTGTCCTCTAATCCATTTCTGTCTGGCAGAACAGAAGGTCTAACTTCTAAAGCATATGTATAGTCCATCAAAATAGATCAATACATTGGCCACACATGAATAGAACTCTCATTCTGTATCTTCTTTCCAAAAAAAAAAGTTTAATTTCAGCATCAGAATTTTGAAGCCTCAATTATGTGATACTTTGGTCATAGATTAAGATTCTTTCAAAATTGTTTTTTTTAAGTTATCTCATATATGGGTGTGTATTTGTGTATACATACATGCTTTTATATATTCACACATATATACATATACACATGCATGTATGTATGTGCAGTTTTTTTGCTATTCCTCCTCACTTCACTTTGCCTACAAATTTATATAAGAATTTTTAGGTTCCTCTGAATTCATCATATTTGTCATGTCTTATAGTGAGGTAGCATTACCTTATATTCACATACAACATACCGCAATTTATTCAACAACTTCCCTACTTGAAGACATTTAATTTTCTTTTTAAATCACTTAACAAAACAAACACTATTGCTCCAAATATTCTTGTAAGTTTGGATCCTTTCCCTTGGTTACTGACCTATTTGTTTCTTCTGATAATTCTATGATACATTTATCAAGTAATACCGTATATTCTAGTCATATGCAAGTGATGTAGGACCTTGTATGATTTATTTGCATATGCAGAGTTTATTACTTTTTAAAAGGTAGTTATTTAAATGTTTATTACTTTTATTTTTGAGATATTTATTTAAAAGTTGATTTTTAATTATAGTTTAATATGCTTTTAGATGTAGTTCAATTTTTTCCAAAATGGTTAAACCTATTTATAGCTCTATAAAATTGGTATTAGTATCTGTCCTCCCTTTATCTCTTTAATAATTTTTGCTCAAAGTCCTAAGGGTACCCTGTGGGATTTGCAATTGCTTCTTCTCTTAATGTTATTTTTTTAGAATCCTCTTGCCATTGGCTGTCAGTTAGTTCTATGCCATTCCATTTAAACACTTAAAATCAACTAGCTTTTACAAAAGTATATTTACTTCAAACATATATCAAGAAAAAAAATAAATATTTTACCCATAAACTCAGAGGCACACTATTTCCTAAAACACCACATTCTCTTAGGACAGTGGGCAAAAATTTCACTGAGCTACTACATAACAGTAGTCTAATGAATTCAAGTCCAGAGGTAGTATGATTGTTGGATGAATCTTTATCTCAAGCACCAGTGGCTGTGTTCTGATTGTCTCTCCTGAAAGTTATTCCTTCATCTTTAGGGCATCAGTACTGGGCTGGCTAAAATACCCAGATGCTAGAATGGTTGGCGATAACTCTGGCCTTATGAAATGCATGCAATTGGAGTCTCCAATACCTTCCCCTAAAAAAGAAAAAGAAAAAAGGTAAAAGGCACACCAAAAAAAAAAAAAAAAACAAAAAAAAAAGAAAAAAAAACCCTTAGAACCTAGTAGGGGGAATGTAGTACACTTTGATCTGAAAGAGTAAGACTGGAGCATACTTACAAATATTAACAAAAGTTTTTTCATGCTAATGAGTTTACTAAGTTATATGTAACATTTCTTAAAAATATTTTATGACTTGCCATCTTCTAAGAGTGATGCTAATTATGCAAATTTTAGACAGCACAGTAAACAAACAACAGTGGCCATGCAGTATTTTGACAGTCATCAAGGCACCTAAAACAGGTGACTGCTTTTTTTGCCCACATGTTTAATCAAACTCCTTTTTGAGCCGGAAGAAAAAGAATATGACAAGGGATAGTGGATATCATTGTCTTCTTCTAAAGAAATTGTCAGAAAGAAGAGCTGGAAAAGTGAACATTTTTTTATCTCATTTAATTCTCTTTATTTGGGTGTGCCTTTAAGGAATTCTATGTTTGTTTTGAGTTTTAAGATTAAGATTTCTATGTAAAAGGATGAAAATAAAGAAAGCATGATGAAGAAACACAAACATAAGGAAAATAATATGTCAAATGTGAGAAATTGGGTTTATGGGAAATACATATTCAAAATTTTCTTTCCTTTTTTTTCTTTTTCTTATTTTTTGCATTATAACTCAAAAGATTAGGGGATTTTTTTCTGCATGGAGAAAAAATACCTTTTCTTCCTTTCCCAATAAGTCACAAGACAAGAGAAAATATAAGAAAAGGGGGGATTACTTCTATTGGCATCAGCTTGATCTCTTGTCAGCAATCATGTGCCTTGTGACAGGAAATTGTTACTTGCCTTATAGATATATTTCAAAATGTTTCAGCAGCTTTTATGCTGTTTTTGCTTGTTCCAGAGAGTATGAACAGGCAGGGATAATAATAAAGAGGAGAAAAATATCAATGTCTATTTGATCTTTAGCAAAAATTATATTAGCAGAACTGTGACTTGGTTCAGAGAAGATACAATTTATCTTTCATCTTTAAAGGTTAAAAACAGTAAAGTATATATGTTTTTGAACTCAGAAATATCTGTTTCAAACTGCATAACAAAACTCAACCACTCACCCTTTACATTTGACCCCAAAGAAGAATGCCAAGATGTGGAGTATTTAAATGTCAGTTGAGCTAGGAGCAGTTTGGGACCAAACATGAAGTCTTAACAGAATTACTTCTGTTCCTCATATTCCAAATAAAAGGTCAAATAAAAATTATCCTCCATAAGATAACCCAGAGTAAGATTATTATTGATTGTCATTTTATTGATTATACTATTAATGGTAATTTTAGTGTGAAAATTATTATAAATAGTATTTAATAATCTATATGAGGAATTATTTAGGAGACATCAGTGACAATGTATTTGTTTTCTAAATGAAAGAGGAAATACTATGGAGATAAGTAGGTACTGTCACCTGCCTTATATACTATGTGTATGGAACTTTGTATTATCAGATACAACAAGGACTGCACTAGTAAATATTTAACTGTATCTCCAAAAAATGTACACCTGACACACTTTTAAATTTTATTTGCATTATTAACACTTTTCCCATAATTTTTTTAAGTCAAGGAATAAAGCAACTAGGCTTTAATTCATAGCATTTATTGATTTTTCAATTAATTCACCAGCTGGTTTGAACTGACTGTAGCTATCAGAAACTTCAAGCTTTATGACAGCTACTGTGACTGCAATTTTGTTGTGCTCCCTATAGGTGATGTCTTAGATTCCCTCCCACTACTCTAGGGTTGATGTGAATTAACCAATCAAATCATGATGAGGAGAAGGAGGAGGATAAGTATAAGGATGAGGAGAAAGGGGATAAGGATAGCAGATCATAGCTTTCTCATCTACATCCCTTCATAATCCCTAGTCTTTTGGTTTCTAGACAATGGAGAAGCAATGCTTTCTTATAATCCCCTAGTCTAGTTTCCTTTATTCCAGCATACACAGATACAAGTTTATTCTAAATAGAGACGTGTAGTTCTAGGAGGATGGTTGCATTAACAATGAATTACTACTGGGTGTAACCATTAATTACAAAACATGGAATCATGGATTTAGAAGACATCTCTGAGATCTTCTAGTCCATATATTTATAAACACACAACTAGAGCAGTGAGATTTGAGTAAAGAAGATGTGAGTTTAGATACAGCTTCAGATACTTACCAGTTGTATGAGCTTATACACAACTTCACCTCTTTCTACTTCATATTACTCAACTGTAACATGGTGATTGAAATAGTACCTACCCCCGAGGGTTTTGTGATAATGAAATGAGACAACATTTATAAAGCACTTAACACAATGCCTAACACATAGTAGGCACTTTATATAAAGTAGCTATGGTGAGGATAAGTATACACAAAGAGAGACAGACATAAACTCATGTATGTATAGTTATTTTGTCATTTCAATTGCATCTGGGTTTTATAATTTGGTCAAAAATTAGAATTGAACTATTATAGTTTTCCCTCTTCTATTTGAAAGCAAAACATTTTGACAATATTTACCCATTTCCACTCAAAGGACACCTCTCTTTTTCTCAAAGATTGCTTATAACATCACAGAAGGTACATCTACCAGTTCTTTTGATACCTTGGGACACAGTTCTTCTGGGACCAGTGAGGTTAAATGACAATTAAATATATGATCCTTGAGGGAGGAATTGTTTCATTTTTTTCTTTGTATCCCTGAGGCTGAGGATAATTCCTTATATGTAATAAACATGTTTGTCTAATTTAATTTTCCAAGAAATGATTTTTTTTCCTTCTTTTGCACTCATTTATTTTTTTAAAAAATAAACTTAATCATAAATAAACAGAAGATCACAGGATGGAGTGAAATGAGTCAAACCAGATAAACAATTTATGTAGTAATAATAGGAAAAGCAACAACATCTTGGAAATAACTCACGATTCTGATTGAAGTAGTAAACCATAAAGTCTACAAAAAATTTATACTAAAACAAATTTGCCATCTCTGAATGGAGAGATAACCAACTAGAGAAGTAAATATAGATATTCATTATCAGACATGGTCAATATTAATTAGTTTTTCTGAACTAAAAATATTTATTTTTTAAAAAGTCCTTCCTCTCACAAGGAGAGAGGAATGGGAATGATAGTTTATAAGTGCTGAAGATAAGTAAAACAAAACTATTCTTATTTTTTTTCATTTCTAGTTTTCTTGAAAAGTGAAGGGGAAATAATCAAGCAGTTGTGTAAAATTTGTGAGATACACACACACTTACGCAGGTATACACAAACACACAATAGATAAACACTATATATATATGTTCTCAGTCAAATATCCCGACTTCAACATTTGTTAACTACTCAGGTCCCTAGTAAAAGACTATATTCTCTCATGTTTCTGGGATGAAGTTCAGAGGTTTGAATGATCTCTTTTTAATCCTATACATTTCAATCACAGTCATCTACGTTAATATAGTTCCCAACATGACTATTCATTGATATTTGTCATCCAGACATAATTAACTTTTATAAAAAGGTATTCATTATAGTGTTAAATTAGGTATAAACATTCCCTCCAAAAGTATTTAGCGTAATCCCCACCCAGAATATAGAGACCATTGGGCTAAAGCTTAATCAGTAGGAAGGAAATAAGTAACAAATCCTAGAAGTGTTTTTGCTGGAATCCTCAATATGCCATGTTTCCCCGATAATAAGACCTATCCCGAAAATAAGCCCTCCCCTTACTGTGTAAGATTCCTCTAAAATAAGCCCTCCCCTGAAAATAAGCCCTATTGAGATTGCTACGGCAGTGAAGGTGATCCCCTGCGCTACATGCCGCTCTCCAAGCTGCATCCAATCAGAGCTGCAGCAGTGAGCATGTCATCCTGTTCTTTATTGAATTCATTATTGAATAAAGGTACATTTTTTGTTCACATTTACATGTTAATTAAAATTGCTGTCAATGTTCATTAAAATAAGCCCTCCCCTGAAAATAAGCCCTCTGGTGTTTTTCTGTCCAAAAAAATTTAATAAGACAGTGTCTTATTATTGGGGAAACATGGTATTACCACTGGGTATTGTATAGTTTTATACTGGGGTCATTATATAGCCTTGAATTTGGTTTTCTTATCAAGCCCACTCTATCCTTGACTCAGACACTGCAATCAGATATTCTGAGGAAACTATTTAGGATGTTATAGAAATATTCCACATCATCTGAAACTTTTGAAACTTACAATGTCCTCCTTTAAACTGAAGGCTTAGGGTTGGCTATAGACCCAGACTGAGATCAAGTAATTCCTTCTCACCTATGAATATCTCTTTCTCTGACTCTTCACTTCCTCCATCCCCATTTATTTCCCTCCCTTTACTTCTCCCTCCCTTTCTCAAGTCAAATTCTATATATTCCAAAAAACATCTTTGTGTTCATGGTGCAATCTAGTCAGTGGTTTTATACAAGATCCATTAGGCATTTAATTTTTAGATATCAGCTTACACTTTCATGATTTAAAGGGGGATGGGATAATTGTCTAAATTAATCCCTGCCCCCTAGTGTCTGTATATATTCACATAACAATTAACATGAACATGTTATGTATATGCATGTATATGTACTTACATATATTCATGTACACTAGAGTGATGAATACAGTGTATATACATCTATATAAACACATATATCTGTGAGTATAAGTGATAGGTGAAAGATGAAATGACTGAAGAAAGCAAAGGTCTGATCTTCTGAGTACATCAATTTATTAAGCAATGCATGTCAAATGCCTAACAAATTGGGACCAGACTCCTTCCTCAATTTAGGACTGGATCCAAACTCATGGGGAGACAGATTTTTATGCATTAAAAAATTATTCAAATAAGGCCAATAAATTAAAAGAAATAATACAACATTATGTAATTAGTTTTCTAATGACATGAAAGATGAGGCATTGTACAATGAAAGAAAACATATCAACACAATGGCAAGAGTTGAGATTTGGTGTTTGATTCTCTAGCCCTAATCCATCATCAATCTACTCAAAAGTTAGAGGTGTTTACTACCACCACCACCACCACCACCACCACCACCACCACCACCACTACTACTATAACAATCACTACTACTGCTACTACTATTGCTAATATACATTTCACAGGAGTTTTCCTTTCTTCAAATGAATCCTTTCCCCAGTAACTAATTCCTATGTTAATTTACTTCTAAGTTTTATTTACCTAATCTGTTTTACAAATCATTTCCCCCTATTTTTTTTAACATAACAGCAGATAGTTGTAAGAGTCACTTTTTATAACATGGTTTGATATCAAATTCTGCCACACTTCCATCATACTTACATATTTTACCATTATTTCCCTTTGGAATTTTGAACTTTTGTTCTTCTGGATGAATATTGTTTATGCCTATTTTAGATTTATTACTGCCCTTTGGTATTCTGTTTTCTATTTTTTACTTAATCTTTAAATTAACGTAGTCAATATTATTGTATATATGTCAATATGGTCCAACAATGAGTAATCAGTATCTCTCTTATCGACTTTCTTTAATTTTGTTGAATATATTTTATGGCTATTGTCATATATGTCCTATGTTTATTTTGTTAGGTGACATTCAGATTTGTTTTAATATAGTCCATAAGTATTTTGAATGGAATTTTTTTCCATCTTTTCTATGTGTTCTTTGTGCAAAAGGAAGGGTAGGTGGTTTTTGACCATTTATTTTATATCCTGTTAAATAATGGATTTCTCATTCCTTCACTTAATTTTATTTGAAACTTTCTTTAAGCTAAATATTATATTATCTGGAAAAAGTAATAATTTTCTTTTGTCTTTGCATTTATTTCCTCAATTTCTTATATTCATTTTCTACTACTTTGATCTATTGAATCAGATTAAATAATATGGTTCATAATAGATATTCTTATTTAACCCTTCACTTATTGGAAAAAAAAATATTTCTCTGCAATGAATAATGTAATGATTCTTGATTTTGATAGACACTATACCATTGTCATGTCATGTTATGCTATGCTGTGCCATGTTATGTCATGTCATGCTATGTTATGCTATGCTACATTTTGCAATGTCATGTTATGTCATGTCATGTCACAGCATGCCACATCATGTCATGTCATGTCATATCATTGTATTGTATTGTATTATTCTATTCTATTCTATTCTATTCTATTCTATTCTATTCTATTCTA
>NW_027186320.1:6729788-6746347 GCF_028583685.1 Petaurus breviceps papuanus
TATTCTATTCTATTCTATTCTATTCTATTCTATTCTATTCTATTCTATTCTAGCTAAGTATTGCCTCTGTGTAGTCTGGAGCTGGTGACTTATAGTCCCTGGGTTACAGAAGACCTATGTTCACAGTCTGCCTCTGCTTTAAGAAATTCTTATCTTGACATCAGAACATGAGATGCAAGAGACATTAGCATGAAGTTCTGCCTTCTTACTGAGCTGGTAATTTCCATTAATCTTTTGATATTTCCCTGGAATTAGATAACAATAGCATTTTCCATTTCCCTTAGTCCAACTAGAGATCCTCAAATTTAGGCCTTTACTCTCTAAGCTGCCTAACTCAGATAGTTTTGGTTTCAGGCTAGTCTCCTGGCACATCCTAAGACTCCCAGTAGGCTGGTCTTAGCCCATTTCCTTGTTCAATCAAATACTCTGTCCTCACTTATCTCCTTGTACAATTGCCTACTTAGAGTGACTTCAACATTTATCCTTCAAAATGGCTTCTACTAGAGATGGTGCTAGTTTCACAGGGGTCTTCTATGATATTGCCACTGAATTTGGTCTGGTCCTTTGCATTCTACCAAGAGGCTTCAGTTTCTGGAACATTCCTTATTTCAAGTTCTTGCTCCTGATGAGGAACACAATGTGTATTTTTTACATTTTACTTCATATGATGCTTTTTAATTTTTAATTGGTTTTCCTCAGGGGAGCTCAGTTCACACATAAATTTTTATGTTTACATTTTAATCAGAAGCTCTTCAAATAATAATTAATGTTATCAATGGGTTTTATTAAATAATAAAATATTGAAGCACTTTTATTTTTCTTTAAATGATATCAGTGAGACAAATATATGCTCTTTTAGTATGGATTCTGGTGGGAAGGACTGGTAAGACATTTTCAGGGCCACTCATCCAATAACATTCTATATTGCTTGTATTGTACCTGAATATTTAATTCTTGTCTCTTTGAAATACTCTCTTGGAGATCATGGACTCTATTCTTTGACTGTACTTATTTTTGCCTTTTTTTCTGTTTCCAGTACAGTGTTAGGCACTTGATAAGCAATTAATAAATAATTATTGCCTTGAATTGTCTAACTTCATACCGCTACCTGTCATATGTATCAAATGGCTGGTCTACAACCAAAATAAATGAATAAATGAGAAGAAATTTTGAACTTTTAGTTGGCAACAGAATGAACAATGTGTTATTGTCTCAGCTACTGCTTGATAATTGATCAGCACATATTTATTTTAAACCTACTATGTGCCAGGTACTGTGCAAAAAATAATCTCCTACTTCTAAGAACTTATAGTTGAACGAGAGAGACAATATGCAAACAAATATATACAGAGCAATATATTCATAGGATAAATAAAAGATGATTTACAGAGGAATGGCAGTAGAATTCAGAGGGTTTGGTAAAGAATTCCAATAAATGATGGAAATGGAGTTGGGGTTAAAAGGAAAGAAGGGAGGGTCTGTAATTGAAACAAGGGAGGGAAAGCTTTCCAGACATAAGAAACAACCTCAGAAAACCCCTGTAGTGAAGGGATGGGGTCTCTTATTTGTGAAATATACAGTGGGTCAGCATCACTAGATTGAAGATTATGTGGTGAAGATTAAGGTGTAAGAAGACTGATGACAGATGAGAGATTTAATTTATGGAGGTCTTTGAATGACAGAACATTTAATATTTGATCCATGGGGTGATGGAAAAACATTGATGTTTACACAGTAAGGGAGCTATAAAGTTAAATCCCTTTTAATTGTTGAGTGGTAACTCCTGAATGTATTAAAGGGGCTATGTCTCTCCTTTGATGCTGTTCTTCCTTCAAGCCTTGAGGTATAAGGACAACTCTCTGTGTCCCAGTGGATTGGTGGAGGAAGGAATGCTATAAGACTTGGCCCCTGAGTGCATAAGCATCTAGACGAGATATTATCTTGGATTGGGCTTGTTTTATTTTTTTTCCATTTGATCCCTAGCTTTGTGAGATTTTATATGGCAGCTGGTATCATCCTCTTCTGCTGAAAATAAACAGTGGGGTATTGTCTACTGAAGGAGTTGAATTTACAATGGAAAAAAATGAAGTGAGAAAAAGAAAAATCAACAGGGAAAGAATTGTACACAGAGAAACCACTCAAAAGAAAAAAAGCCCATTTGACATTGATTATCCTATATTCCTTTGAGGTAAAATGTAAAAGTCCAACTTTTACAAATGTCTAGTGAGGCTTAAAGACTAAAGACAAACTTGGCAAATTGTAATAATACTTTATTTTTTAGTATTCATTTTCCATATTATTTATACACACAAATATAAAATGTGCACACACACATATTTATATACATACACAGGTGTACATACTTGTATATATGTTTGTGAATACACACACACATACACACATGCTGGGGGAATACATAGACTAGAGTAAAAAATAAACTTGTTACTCAAGAATTCAAGGTGGGGTTGGAATTGGAGCTCTGGAAGCCTTGTTCTCCTATTGAGGAAAAGGGTAATTCATAGCAACAAATCTAGGACAAATCACAAGAGCTGACAAAAGACATGGATGTGTCATCAATGTAGTTTGAGTGTCTAGCATTCTATATAAAAAAAATCCCCCCCACCTAAAAATCAGTTTAACCAAAATTACTCTTTTTCAACATCACTAGTCAATTGAATTGAAACATAGTTTCTTCAAATTAAATTTTGTGAGTTGGCACTGACAGAATGATAGGTGAATGATAGGTGAAAATAATATCAATATTTCCAATCAATCACATTCAAATTTGTAAGAATTACTTGAGGGTTTGGCCAAACATCCTTGTTATGGCTATGACTAATAGAGTTATGAGGGAAAAAGGAAATGTGTAAGCTAAATATAAGAGAGCATTTTTAACCTACTTAAGTTTTACATATGAACAATAGATATGATAATGATAACAAATTCTTATCTATTCATTAACAGAGATCTCTCAGGACTTTTCCAGGACAACACTTAATTAACACAGTTGTTTTTCATATTAATATGTATAACAAGAAATATAAGAGAATATCCTACAGGGACAATTATTGACTTAAATATTTTACTTCTAAATTTCAAAGATTAAATACAAGATTTCTTTTTAAGGGACAATTAAATTATTGTACTATCACCTAACTTTCATGGCTCAAGGAGTAGACAATAGGAGAAAAATTAGTCTTAAATATTTTCTCAAATTCTTCCCTTATATTGTTTTGTTTTTAAAGGTTGAAAAAAAATTTTAATTTTCTTTCATGTGTCTATGGATCAAACTTTTTCTCCCTTGGGAAAGTTAGCATCCCTCTTTAATGTACTTTTCTCTCTTTTCTACATACCACTTATCATATACTAGCTAAATTTGTGACACTTTTGGTATAAATAGGTAAGTCTTTGCTTTTATCCCACATCTTTTTAGAAACAAATCAATCTTAAAATATGAATAATTTTATGAGAAAAAACAAAGTAGCTTTAAAAAACAAAACAATAAAAATGTTTGCTTCCAGTGACAATCTCTAAATAAGACAAGAATGAAAGAGATGAATTGGGACAATCAACCATTTTCCTTCTGCTTTCTTTTTTGAAATAAGTTTTCTTTAGAAATATCGCTAGGGGGCAGCCAGGGAGCACAGCGAATAAGAGCACTGGCCCCAGTGTCAGATGACCTAGGGATCGAATCCGGGCTCAGACACTTAGCACCCACCCAGAAACATCTGGCCGTGTAACCTTGAGCAAGTCACTTAACCCCAATTGCTTAAAAAAAAAAATATCACTAGAACAAACTGCATATTTTTTGAAGTCAAACAATTTAAATCTTAAATTATATAAATGGATTATATTTGCTATTTTTTTTGGAATTTTCCCATTTAACATTTAAGATAAGTAGAGCTAAAATTAATTAGATCAAATAGTGAAAATCTTATTTGTAAATTCATCAATAACTATTTATCTACTTTGTATACCATTCAGAATTCCTTATGAATCATGCCATTTTTCCTATAGTTTTTTTTCTTTTCTAAATCATAGGGGGAGCTAAAGAAATAGAACTCATTAGCCATTTATTAGACCTTGAAACAATATGCTCAAATAGATTATGGAAATTATTTATGATTGCTAATTATAAACACATCTTTGTACTGTATTTTCATGGGCAATCAAGAGTTATCTGTCTTTTCAATTTAGAATTTGAGCATAATCTTTCAGGCAAGGAGATGGACATTCAATGAAACAAGGGACTTCCAGACTTCCTGATAAAAATACCACAGCTCAAAAGAAAATTTGATATTCATATACAAGACTCGTGAGAGGCATGAAATGGTAAATACTAAAGGAAAAGGAGTTATTCAATAAGGGAAAATTGTTTCCATCCCTAGATGGGAAGATGATACTTATAACTCTTGAGAATTGTATCCTTATCAGCAAATTTAAAAGGGATATATGTATGTGTGTGTGCATGTATATATATAGAGAGAGAGAGAGTGAGAGAGAGAGACAGACAGACAGACAGACAGAGACAGAGACGGAGACAGAGAGAGACAGAGACAGAGGGTGTGGGTATAAATTAACTGATGTAGTGATAAAAAATACATCTAGTTAAGAGGTGAGGGAATGCCCATCAACTGGGGAATGGCTGACCAATTATGGTATATGATTTTAATAGAATAAGATTATAGTATAAGAAATGATGAGCAGGATACTCTCAGGAAAAATAACTGGAAAAACTTACATGAACTGCTGCAAAATGAAATGGGAAGAACCAGGAGAACATTGCACAAAGCAACAGCAATGTTGTACAATAATCAACTCTAAATGATGTAGCAACTCTGACAAGACAACAACCCAAAACAATTTTGAAGGACTTATGAGAAAAATGTTATCCCTCCTCAGAGAAAAACAGGGGGATTGTGAATACAGATCAAAGCATCCTTTTTTAAACTTTATTTTTCTCTTTTTTTCATTTTTTTCTTTCACAACATGACTAATATGGAAGTATACTTTATATAACTGTACATGTATATCCTATATTAAATTTTTTGCCTCCTCAATGATGAGGGAGGTGAAGAGGAATGGTGTTAATTCAAAACTCAAAACATTTTTTAAAAGAATGTTAAAAATTTTACATATAACTGGGGAAAATATAATATTGAATATATAAATTAAAAAGAGATAGGAAGTTAAAAAATAACATTCATTTTATCTCCTCCCACTTACCTAGTATCCACTCACCTATTCAGTTTAGAAAAGACTTCACAACGTTCACACATTGTCTTCTGGGTTCAAGAAGACTAGATCTATTTTCTCATTCTCATGGTAATATTTAAACCTTTGAATTCAGTTTCCATTACATTTTAACTTAATATTGTGTTCAGATCCTCTCATAGGCCAATTCAGTCACCATCAACATACCCTAAATTAGTGAGACTTGTACTTCAATCTCTTGAAAAAGCCATGATCTTAATATGGACATTACCATTTATATCAAATACTTCTTTAAATTATCTTTTAAACAGGACATTCTCAATTAAAGTGTTATATGCTGTTAGTAAGTTTATATCACCCTGGTTTTTTTGTTTGAAATATGTATTCAGAAGATTAATAATGATATCTTTGTCATTTTGTCAATCAAATAATTTCCTATGTTATTAATATGTATACTGATGCTTTACTGGAGTGGAGGCTTAAAGGTTCCTTTTATTTTACCAAGTCAAATGCATTTTTTTCTGTTAATAAACAATAAATCATATACTTGATGAACTTTTATAACGTATACTTTTCATCTAATTGTTATTGTTAAATATGATCTGCTATAGAAGTTTTGGACAGTGTAATGATTTGGACACTGGCTACTGAATTACATGGGAGCAAATAGGTACCATCCCCAACTTTCCCCAAATTTAACTAGGCCTTTTTCACCTCTAGGGTTTATATACAGTAAAAATGTAATTTTTCTGTTAACATAAAAATAAACATGTACACATTTATTCATTCTTCAACTAACTTTTATTCAGTGATACAGAAAAGATACATATTCACAAAGATACATATTCATATAGTTTTAGAATAAAAAGCAATCCTTTGTTTCAAGTCTATCCCCTGTCTCCTGGGTGGGGGTAGGTCAGGTACCTTCATTCTATGTCACCCACATTGAGACAAAGCACACAGAGACCATGGATAATGTTGGCTGCATAATGCTCACTTTTCCTTTTGGAGGGGGGAAGGCAAGGTAATTGTGGTTAAGTGACTTGTCCAAGGTCACACAGCTAGTAAATGTTAAGTTTTTTATACCAGATTTGAGCTTAGGTCCTCCTGACTCCAGGGCCAGTGCTCTATTCACTCTGCTATCTAGCTGCCCCCAGCCCACTTCTTATATATTTATACTTCATGGGACTTCATTTCTGTGTTGTTATATTTTATTTTTTCATTCAAGATTGCATTGAAAACTGTGGGTCATTGCAAAATAAAATAGATAAAATTGTAAAATAAAGAAGACAAAAAAGAGAATAGTCCTGCTTCTGAAGCATATGTTTACACCTATTTCAGTATTTGTGCCTTGAAGCTTTGGTTGAAGAACAGGCTATCCCTGGCTTTACATACAATGTATATGTGTGAGACCCATCTTATTTCCAAAGTCTTGTGGATGGTCACCATTAACATATATATAACTATACAGGGCAGGATACCTAATATGAAGAAAACTCCAAAGCTCAGGAATGAAACAACTCAATCAAAGTTTTAAAAGAAAATTATGTGGAAGGAAGCAACATTCCTTTTATGTTCATCTTGCTTTTAATATTTAACAAATGTGTTCACTGCTAATTTGATATAGTGGCCAAAGAGATGTTGCCCTTTTTTTCTATCATCTTGCTAGAAAAAGTTCTGCCACCATTTTTGTTACTCCACTCTTTCACCTAAAGAAATAGGGATCGCTTTTTGACTGAATGATGTATTTCTTTTTTGCGTCATAGGATATCATGGGCATGAACCATCCACTGAAAATTAGTTTTTCCATAATAAACTAAACTAGTCCTCTGAGATAAAACATTCCATCACTAGGACCAAATGTGAAAAGTTTTGAGTGGGATAAAAACTGTTAAATCCTCCTTCATATGGCTTTTGTGAAGATAGGGTCATCTCCAAATCATGAGGAGGCATTAAAGGAAAACTTTTTTGAAGAGAGTTAATAATTTTTATTGGAGAAGGAAATGGCAAACCAGTCCAGTATTTCTGCCAAGAAAGCCTCATATGGGGTCACATAGAGTTAGATATGACTGAAGTGACTAAACAACAACAAAATATTTATTTTTAAATCATGGTATCAAGGCAGTCCAAAATACAAGTGTCTTGAGGCCACAATAGAGCAAAAAGTATCAACTTTCTCATTCTTGACACACATATCCCAAATTGCAATATTACTTAATTCTACTAATCTTTCATTTAACTAAATTTCTGATATCTTTTTACAGGAATATATAACTATGATCCTTCAAATATCATTAACAAGAGATTGCAATATGCACTTTCAGGTTCTCTCAGTATACATGCATGAAAATCATCTGGCTTTAGTCAATTAAACTCATTGAGAGAAGCTAAACATCTCATTTATCTAGGGATATTTTTATAATAGTACAGCTACAGTGTGCAGTGGATATAGTTCTGGGCCTGGAGTCAGGAATGTTAATATTACTGATTTCAAATGTGGTATCAGACATTTACTAACTGTGTGACCTGGGCAAGTCACATAACTCAGTTTGCCTCATTTTCCTCATCTGGAAAATGAGTTCTAGAAGAAAATATCAAACCACTCCAGTATCTTTGTCAAGAAAATCCCCCAATGTCAGGAAAAGACAAGATGTTGGAGTACAGGCAAGAACTCACCTGAGATCTCCCCTAAACTGCTCCAAATACCTTTAAAAATTGCTGTACACAAATTTTAGAAACATAGAACCCACAAAAACTCAGGTTGAAACAAATTTCCAAACCAAGACAACTTTGAAGTTTGTCAGAAAAAGTCTGATGCACCATGGTGAGAGAGAAACGTTCCATCACAAACCATGTCAGCACAAACTGTGTCCGATCAAACATGGAGCCGGCCTTGAGATGATTCAATCAGTGGCAGCAGTAGCAGTTTCCAGACCTATAAGCCCACAGATGACACAGACAACTTAGAAAGTCAGAAAGAAAGGCCTTTTTCAGGAAGATGAGAGTGGAATAAAGTCCAGCACAGGCTGCACCAGCACAGTTCTGGACCAAGAAAACCAGGAGTAGATATTGGGAGCCACTGAATCCGAAGCAGCAGTGGCAGCTACAGTTGCAAGAGTTGCTTCAAGAGCTCTCAGTCCACAGACAGTAAGAGGGTTGAGTAACTGGACAGAAGGAGATTACAAGAGTCTTTTACCTAGCACTAAAGTAGGACTCTGCTGCTTTGTCCATTCTCAGATCTAAGTCTCAGTCTTGGGTAGCAGTCCCAGAACAAGGATGAGAACTAGTATAGCTGAGCTTATAACTACACTGGAGGGGCAGGGGACTCTTCACAGAAAAAAAAGTTCTTGTGGTCACTTACAGAACTTAGCACAAGCCAGGAAAGCATCAAACAACTCTCCTTAGAGCATACCACCTTAGAAGAACCAAAAATTTACAAATCCCAGAAGTATCTCTTAAAATAACTGCACATAACCCCCAAACCATGAGACAGTGTGCCCTCTACCCTGAAAGCAGAGCCCCACTTTAACAAAGAGTTAAAAGTCAAGTAATAGGCTGGGGAAATGAGCAAACAATGAAAAAAATTCCAACTGTAGAAAGTTACTATGATCACAAGGGAGATCAAAACACACAGAAGACAACAAAATCAAAGCTTCTACAATTCAAAGCCTCCAAGAAAACAATGAATTGCTTTCAGCCCATGGAAGAGCTCAAAAAGGATTTTGAAAATCAAGTAAGAAGAAGAGGAAAAATTGGAAGGAGAAATGAGAGTGATGTAAGAAGACCATGAAAAATGAGTCAACATCTTCATAAAGGAGACACAAAAAATACTGAAGAAAATAACACCTTAAGATAAAAAACGGGCCAAAAGGTAAAAGAGGTCCAAAAAACAGTGAGGAGAAGAATGCCTTAGAAAGCAGAATTGGAGAAATGGAAAAAAGGAGATTCAAAAGTTCACTGAAGAAAATAATTGCTTAAACATTAGAATGGAGCTAATGTAAGCTAATAACTTTATGAAAAATCATTGAATAGATAGATAGATTAGATAGATAGATAGATAGATAGATAGATAGATAGATAGATAGATAGAGAGACAGATAGATAAATGAAAACATGAAAAAGTAAAAGACAATGTGAATTACCTAATTGGAAAAACAACAGACCTGGAAAGTAAATCCAGGAGAGATGTTTTTAAAATATTGGACTTCCTGAATACAATGATTAAAAAAGAACCTCGACATTATCTTTTTTTTTGAGGGGAAAGGCAAGACAATTATGGTTAAATTACTTGCCCAAGGTCACTCAACTAGTTAAGTATCAATTTTCTGAGACTACATTTGAACTCAGGTTCTCCTAACTCCAGAGCCGGCGTTCTATTCAGTGGGCCATCTAGCTTCCCCTTAGACATTATCTTTAAAGAAATTATCAGGTGAAACTGCCCTGATATGAACAAAAGATGTGATAAATTTTCAGGTGAAGTAATCAAAGCTATCTGTAGTCATATGAAAAAAAAAACTATTTTAACTCATTATTGATTGAGGAGAGGAAATGCAAATTAAACCAATTCTGAGATATTTCCTCCTACCTATTAGATTGGCTAATTGGACAGAAAACGGATAAATTTCTAATGTTAGATAAGATGTGGCAAAAATGAGACTTTAATGCACTTTTAGTGGAGTTGTGAACTGATTCAACAGAGCAATTTGGAACTATGGCCAAAGGGCTATAAAACTCTGCATACTCTTTGACCTAGTGAAACAACTACTAATTCTATATCCAAAAAGAGATAAACCAAAGACAAAAAAAAGGAAAAGGACCTATCTGTACAAAACTATTTATAGCAGCTTTTTTTTTCTGGAGACAAAGAATTAAAAGTCGAGGGGATGTTCATCAATTTGGAAATGGCTGAACAAATCGCCATATGTGATTATGATGGAATGCTATTGTACTATAAGAAATGATGAGAAGGATATTCTCAGAAGAACCTTTAAAGACTTTCATGAACTGATGCAAAGTGAAATATATTGTGTACAAATAATAGCAATATTGTAAGATGATCATCTTTTAATAACTTTGTTTTTCTCAGGAATATACTATCCAAGATAACTCTGAAGACTTATGATGAAAAATGTTATCCATCCCCAGAGAAAGAACTGATAGTATCTGAATACAGATTGAAGGACACATTTTCACTTTATTTTTTTCTGGGGTTTTTATCTATACATTCTTTCACAAAATTCCCATTATGGACATGTTCTGGATAATTACACAGCTATAACCTATATTGAATTGTTTGCCTCCTCAATGAGGAGGGGTGGAGAGGGAGGAAGTGAGAGAACTTGGAACTCAAAGTTTTTTTTAAATGAATGCTAAAAATTATTTTTTACATATAAGTAGGAGAAAATAAAATATTAAATAAAAAAAGAAACCCCCCCTTTGTGGTCATAAAGAGTTGGAAATGACTAATCAACAAAACAACAGCATTATATCCATAATTTATCTATTATTTCTTATTTGGTGTTTTTGTTACTTTTATTGATGTTTTTTGGGGTGGCATGTGTTCAGGGAAGACTAGCACATCTAGTGCAATGGCTGCCAAGCACTTTTCAGGGCTGCTTTCTCCTTTGGTGTCCATTTGATTCACACAGATCCCACTGTGGCTCCAAGAAGCTGGAGCATGCACAACAGCCACATCCTGGTTAAACATTTTTGCAGACAGGCTAAACCAGTTTGAGGGTAACCGAGTGGTTTCAAACCTTTTGGTGAGTTCTGGGAGTGTCTGACCCAAGCATGTGAAGACTTTCACTGGTAGAATGGGTGGATAAGAATAATTTGTTCCAATGGCCACGAAGACAGCTAAAGCAGGTGCTGTGGGATACTTAGATCTTCGTTAGATATTGAAAACACCAAGGTTATCCACTGCATCTTGAGCTATCACCAGTCTTCTGGATTCTGTCATGCTGCTGGACTGATTTCTCTAGAAGAGAGAGTGAGGCTGGTGACTTCAAGCAACTCTGCTTCACTTAAATTTATTTTATCCATGGATCAAAAGACATCACTCATTCCATTTTATAATTTTTATCTATTGCAAAGTCCTGTGGTGACAGGCAAGTGATGAAGTAGCAGGCTTAGATATACTTGGAACTGTAATCACAACCCTGAACACAGGTGGCCCAGACCATAGGGTCATCTTCTTACTTGAAGCAGCAGTGTTATTCTGCAGCCCTATGGGCATCTGAACAGCCTTTTAAGGATCACACTGCTAAACTCCTGCTGTGAGGAAGGGTTTAGAAAAGGTGCCTAAAAATCGCCTGCTTACTCAGTCCTTGTCTGATTACCATGGCAGGCAAGGATACCACCCTGCAGTCAGAAAACACACACACACACACACACACACACACACACACACACTCAAAATGTACAAAACCATCTACAAAAATGATTCCACAAACCGTCAGTACTTGGAATGTATGTACATTTATAGACAAAATAAAATCCAGTAGACCTGAAAGACAAACAGCTCTTCTTGAGAGAGAACTCAGCAGGTATCACATCAAAATAGCAGCCCTGAGTGAAACAAGGCTGACAAATGAAGACCAGCTTACTGAAGTCAGAGCTGGATACACATTTTTTGAAGTCATCACAGTTAAGGGGAGGGCTATGAAACTGGTTTAGGTTTTGTAATCAAAGGTAATCTAGTCAACAAGTTTTAATGTCCACCAAAAGGAGTGAATGAGAAGCTCAGGATAATGTGATTTCCATTGCAGGATAATGCCATGCAACCATCATCAGTGCCTGTGTTCCCACCATGAGAAACTCTGATGAAGTTAAAGAAAAATTTTATGAAGACCTCAGACGTTCAACACTAGTTTGCCATAAGAGGACAAGCTTATAATTCTGGGTGACTTTAATGTTAGAGTAGGCTCACACATGGCCGGGAGTCTCTGGGAGGAATGGAGTTGGAAACAAACAGCAGTGGTAAACTACTATGGAATACTTTGGTGTCTCATGACCTTCTCATCACCAACAGTGTTTTCCACAATAAAATTTTGTGGATATACCCTTACAACAAATTTGGGCATTTAATAGATTATGTAATTGTACAGAGAAGAGACGGAGAATGTAAGAGCGATGAAGGCAATGTGTGGCACAGAATGCTGGACTGATCATAGACTTATCCTCTCAAAGTTAAATATTTTCATTCAAAAAAAGCAGAGACCCCAAGGGAAAATTGCCACAAAAAGAATTAAAGTTAACAGATTAGAGGACTTCTCTGAGTGGGAACAGTTTGTTGCTAAATTGGAGGGCAAGTTAACCCAACACACAATTGCTAACAGTAGAACGAAAAAGGAGTGGTCAGCTTTCTGAGATTTGGTGTACAGCACTGCATTTGCTCATCTGGGTTAGAACATTCACAAACATCAAGACTGGTTTGACAAAAATGATGGAAAAATTCAGAAGCTGCCAAATGAAAAATGAAAACCCCACAGGGTATGCCAGCAGGATAGTTCATCCATCTTTAAGAAGGTAACATTTAATTCCATCTAAAGTAAAGTATAAGTGAAGCTTAGAGAAACACAGGATTCTCAGCTTAGTAAGAATGCAGATTAAATTCAATAAAAATGAAGATGAATTTCAACTTTATGCCAATAATAACAATACAAAGCATGTTTATGATGCTCTGGAGGCTGCTTGTGTGCCAAAGATCTATAATGTAATTCAATACTCAGTGTTGATGGAGCCACATTGATTAGTGATAAGAGCATGATTGTAGAGAAAGATGGTATGAAAACTTCCATAGTGTTCTTAAAAGACTTTCATCAGTCAATGCTAAAGCCATTTACTGCTTATTTTAGTTTGAAGCCAATCCCTCTCTAGCCAAAGTTGCGACTGAAGAATGGGTTTTGAATACCATTAGCTTTCTTTCATATCGCAAAGCAGTAGGTGCCAACACTATTCCAGTTGAGATTTACAAGGTGGGAGGATGAGGAGGAAAGGGTTGTCCATTGCTCATGCAAAAATTGATTAACATTTTACAGGTTATATGGCAAGAGGAGGATATCCCCCAGGAGTTCAAGCTATATAAAGATAAAGGAAATGGATTGTCCTGTGACAATCAACAAAAGTTCTATTTTTTTGTCATTTCTGGCAAGATTTTTGCCCGAGTCCTCGTTAATAGGTTGATCCTTGTAATGGCAAGGGAGTTTGAAGATCTTTTTTGCCCCTTAATGGGCCTCAAGTGGAACCCAACAGGAGGGGCTTGATTGGAGAGAGGCTTGTTTTATAGGAAGGGCCACACCTCTTTCTACTTTGTAATAAGGCAGTGGGTCACAAAGGTTTTGATGTCATCTGACCCTGAAGAAGGTGTATATGTGTATACACACACACACACACACATATACATATAATGAGGTGAGGTTTTGCTTTGGGCTTGCTTATGGAAAGAGTTGTGTGATTTAGCCAGATGAGACTCTGGGTAGCTGTTGGGCCCCCCAGCTTTGAAAACTCAGATGATGGTGCTTATCTCTCTGGTCAGACAGCTAGAAGCCCTGTCTATTGATATGTTGAACTGCATTCTTTCCTATGTCTTTTTTTTTGTCTGCTTGTAACTTCTGTTTGAATTTTCTGAAGGTCAGGGACATGACTTTTTCTCCTGAATGACATATATACACACATGTACATGCCACGCATGTATTTGCATGTATAAACACACACATATATATGTATACATGTGTGTGGATTTGCATATGGATATATGCACACATTTAATATGTATATATTCACATACAAACACACACTCATGCACATGCAGATTTATTTAAAGATTATCGACCCCTTTAAATATGCTTTCCTTTACTATAGCAAATCAAAGAACGTGAGATAGTTGGTTCCTAGAGGACAGCTAGGATACTTACAATTCTTCACCTGGAAGATGGTCTCTACCTGATTACTCACTTGATCTAGCATGATGGTTTCAGAAAAGACTGAGGAACAAATTTTAGCCAAACAATTCCAGGATAGATGCCAAGAGCAGAAGAGAGACCTGTACACAATGTTTGTAGAACTTACCAAGGCCTTTAATGCCATCTAGCATGAAGGCTTATGGGAAATTATGTCAAAATTTGGTAGCCCAGAAAAATTCATCAGTTTTGTACCTCAATTTCATGGTGGCATGTTTGCCAAGGTTCTGGGTCATGGACTATGCTCTTATTCTTATTTAGTAACATCAATGGAGTGAAATAAGGGTGTGTGCTTGCTTCCATGCTTTTTAGTATAATGTTTTCAGCCATGTTATCAAACACCTTCAATGAGGACAAATATGACATAAAGGTCAGCTACTTTTCTGATGGTAAATTCTTCAACTTGAAGAAACTACAATCCAAGGCTAAAGTAGAGGGACTGTTGATGTATGATTTTTCTTTGCTGGTGATTGTGCATTCAATGCAGTCTCTGAAAGTCATATGCAACAAAGTGAGGAACAATTACGCTGCTGCTTGCACTAATTTTGGCCTAACAATTAACCCCAAGAAAATGCAAGTACACTATCAGTCAGCACTATATCATCCCAACATGGAACCATTGGTTAACAGCAAATGGAAAAGTTTTGAATACTGTGAATAAGTTCACTTATCTTCACAGTATACTTTCCAGGGATGTACACATGGATAATGAGGTTAACACATGTGTTGCTAGAGCTAGCTGAGTGTTTGGGAGGCTGCAAAGGAAAGTGGGGGAGAGAAGAGTTATTATACTGACTACTAAACTGAAAGTCTACAGAGCTGCTATATTGACATCATTGTTGTATGCTTGTGAAACATGAACAGAATACCAGCTTCATGCCAGAAAACTGAATTGCTTCCATTTTGAAATGTCTTAGGAAGATTTTGAAGATTACCTCTCAGGATAAGATACCAGACACTGAAGTCCTTTCTTGAACTAAATTGCCAAACATTCAAACTCTACTGTTGAGAGCCCAACTCCAATGGGCTGTCCATGTTGTTCAAATGTTAAATGTATGCTTGCCAAAAACAATATATAAAGAATTCAAACAGGGCAAAACTCACAGGGTGGTCAGAGAAAGCAAGCCAAGGACAATTTTAAGGTCTTTCTTAAGAATTTTTGAATTTATTGTTTGACTCAGGACCATACAACATGGCATGATGATATCAAAGAAGGTACTGTGCTCTATGTGCAAAGTAGAATTGAAGTAGCTCCAAAGAAAAGTGAGACATACAAATTTAAAGAATCCATCCCAAATCTTCACATAGACTAGATGCTTGAAATCCTGTCACAAGTTCAATCTACTTCTGTGTTGGTTTTGAGATCATCATCATAAATTTAGCAGTCATTTCTTCTTGCCTAGGAAACTGGCAAAATTTTCTCTTCACAACATTACTTATTTCTCTCTCCCATTACTGTTATCTAAATATCCTCACACATTTTTCTCTGCTCCAGGCCATTAATTTTCAAATAGGAAAACATAATTTCAACATTACTACTATACTTCTTTTCTTTGTAAGCTATGAGTCTTGAACAAGGTGTAACAATTCATTTCTTTGTTCTAGCTGGAGGTGGAATTTCAAAAAGATTCAATGGTATATGACATGTTTCTCTCCTATTGTCAAGATCTCTAGTTTGATTTTTCTTTTACTAGTTTACATTTAAATTATTTCCTTTAGTTCATAGACATTGAATCTCTTGAATAAATTCAACATTGCTGCTTTGGAATACCTCCTCTCCAGTCCCCTTTCCTCATTGCTTATTTTTTGTTTTGTTGTTGCTGTTGTTTTTGGTATTAATAACTGATTCTCACTAACTTTCTACTTTCTCTGTCATATATACTCTTCCTCTAAGTTTTTGTTTTATCATCTGTTACATTGTCGTTTTTCTCTTGTGTCTTTCAAATTTCAGATTAGAAGTTTTCTTAATCAAATTAATCAAGTTTGAGGAAAAAAAAATTTCTCGTTCATTAGATGCATCCCTTTCCTGGTGAAGAACCTATCATTTCTACATCTTATTACATGGTCCAGAAAACAAAATTTATCCAGTATCATTGTCTTTGCTAGCTGATCACATACCATATTCTATTTTGACTTCAAATTCCTTATCCTCAATCAAAACTGAGTAAAATGCTATTTCATTAAGTCCTTATTTTCCTAAATCCTTCAGTTTCTAGCTCTGATTAGTACAAACTCTTGATACCTGTTAACTGAACAAGGAGGAAACCAGAGAGTTCACATAGCAAGTCTTGCAGCTTCTACTAAAAATGTCCTAAGACAATTGTATATGCCATCAATCCATGAATTTTGAACATCACCAAGGCAACAATATCAGTGTGATCAGTG
>NW_027186320.1:6746447-6754442 GCF_028583685.1 Petaurus breviceps papuanus
TCTCTGTCTCTCTCTCTGTCTCTGTCTCTCTCTCTCTCTCTCTCTCTCTCTCTCTCTCTCTCTCTCTCTCTCTCTCTTACCTTTAAAGACTTTCTGTTTTTCTCCTTCTGCACCTGTATAAAAATGTTTCTACAGAGAGAGAGAAAGGAAGAAGGAATGAATACATAGTGTGATTCATTCCAGGGTTGCCCATGGTTTCATGAACCATGGCTAAAGACAAATGTGCATGCTCCTTTCTTATTCCATTCTTACACAGAATGCATGAAAAGTACCACTATGAACATGTCTTCACATGCACTAAAGAAGCGAAATTCTGTACTCATATGTAGAAAACTGAGAAAGAATTTTAACCACTTTCCCACATCAGCCTCACTACTAAAAATTGAATATTTGAATTGTTTTTTCAGAAAAATTAAACCATATGTCCCCGTCTGCTAAGTCACTGTAAATTACTATGCTATTATATTCACTGGCAAATTGAACTGAATTTATGTAATGCTTTGGATTAATCCTTACCAGTATTTTATCTAACACACATGTGAAATAAATGAAATCTTTAACCAACTAAAAGAGACAAATACAATGAAAGCATCCATGACACACTAATGAGCAAGGAAAATTAAATTCAAAAATATCATATTTCCCATTTTGCTGCTAAGTTAAAGAACTTCAGCATATACATTATGGATTAGAGAATGGCTGACAAAACAATAATAAAATCCTGCAAAATATTTTTGAACAAAATATCAATCATTTGATTAAATTTTAATGTGTAAGACTGATTTATTTTACAACAAAAATTGAACATATTGGCACAAGAATATTTTGACTATCACTGAAGAATTGCATATAATGAAACCAATGAAATTCACAAAGTTCCAGAATGCTGGCAGATCAATGATGTACATAATAATTATGCTGAAGTGTTTCTCAGAGCACTCCAGGCAACTTTGTATCCATACTAAGTAGCAAAACTGAACAGGATAAACAAATCAGGGAACTCACGGGACTCTTGATAAGATAAAAACCTTTTCAATGCTCACAAATTAGCTAGACTATCTCATCATATCCACCATGTAAGTGTCTGTGTGTATTGACATCATCATCAATTTTTATTATAACTTATGAGTGTCAAGAATGTGTATTGAATCATGTCTCTACAATTTTATGTATTAACATAGCTAACATTTGGAAAATTATGTGTTCATTTCAACTCTTTCTTAACCTAGAATCATAGAACCACAAGCCTGGACATTGTTTTGTTTATCTCTGGTATTATGATAGATTCTTATCTGTATGTTTCCTCTTCATTTTATGAGGATTACTAAAGCTTAATATACTATTTTTCTACCCTTATTTTCAAGAAACACTTCTTAGTGATGGAAATATAGAGAGAACATAGATAACATGCAAAGAATAATATAAACAATATCCTTTGGGACTTTCATAGTGAAAACTACAGAATTATAGAAGGCATTTTATGTGGTAAGACAGAAATATTTGATACTTGCTAAGAAGAGATACAGCGTCAAAAGTTTATTCAAAATTTCTTGGGAAGAAGAGAGTCATAGAAGATTTTAGGAAGACAGGATAAAACACTCTTGGTTTCACCTTTCATTGTTGAGATCAGTTGGCATCAAGTGGTGCAAGAATTTAGCCTACTCATACAGAAAATGAGATTGGTTTTGGATTAGGAAATTAATTGCCAGTTTTATTAAGCAGTTTACTATGTTCTAAGGACTATCAGACTCACTTTACCATTTTAACACGTGTTGATTCTATTTTTCCTTTAGAAGTAAAATTATCCCTTAATCATAAAATTGACTGAATATTCACCGTCTTTCACATCTTTAAATACAGACTACTATGTGAGACTATCTGACCATTAGTGTTCTTCATTTAATTAAAGTTCATGTCTATTTTAGTGCTTGCAACAATGGGTCACATTCTTCATAAAGATAAGATGATTGAAACCAGAAATGCTTTATTCTTGAGTTAAGCAGAAGCATTTATTTAAATTTCCCCTAGCTAGGAATTATTCTTTATCTTAGTCATTCTTTTCTGAATCTCCTCTGGTTTTTCCACATCATTGGAAATGTGGCAAGTCAGATCATATACTGTAGTATAATGAGATTTTGACTAATTCAGGACTTAACAAATCATAAGTCAGTTAATGCACTGTGGGATCATATGTTTCTTTTTTCTCCACAGAATTTTCTCATGTGTTTTTGCCTTCAGGCAAATGGCAGAAGTACCATTCCATCCCTCACTTGTATGCTGCCTTTAGTGGAGGGAAGTGCCTGGCTTCTCCCTGCCTGCAAGGGAAGGAGAGGAATTCCATCACTTGCTGGTCTCCTATTCCCCTTGCTTTTCTACCTGTCTCCTAGCTTGGCTTGGTTCTGCCTCCCTGGGAAGGAGAGAAATATAATTCTTTCATTTTGCTTCACTGACCCTCTCACTTGACTTACCTAATACCTGATAAGACTCCATAGTGGGACCAAAACCATAGGATTAATGATAACCTATGTGAATTGAATCCTCGATTATTAACAAAAGTACCCACCTTTCTAACACCCACACACAAACACACACACACACACACACACAAACGGGGGTGGGGGAGAGAAAGTACTACAATAGAGAATTTTAATAATTTGAAAGGAAAACATAAACAAAAATTTAAAATAACTTAGAAAGTAAAGAAGCTAAACTTCAGTGATGTGTGATTGCTTGTGCATTCCTTTGAAGGCATCCTAGCTTTATGGATCAATGACAAAAAGGTTTCTAACAGAATTCATTAATTCGTTTCTGTCTTCCTTTAGTCACTTATTTATGCTGATTCAGCAACACAAAAAATATCTGAATTTGAGAGGTTAGAAACTGAAATCAGAATTTTTTATCTACAGATTCACAGATGAAAATTAACATAATAAAAATAATCATCTGATATACATATATGATAATTAAAAATGTTTAGCAAATGACTGTGAAACACAATGCAGTATTAATTTTTAAATAGTTTTGTTATATGCAATGTTTTATAGAGACTAATGAAATATATATGTCGGACACTAGTAGGCAAAATTATCAACTTTAAATGAAAACAACTTATCTGATATCCAAACCATATTTTAAACGATACATTTTTTTAAAATCAAGGAAAACTTAAGGTGTTTTAATATGATATTAAATTTGTGTGCAAATTTTCCTGAGTATTAAGTTGGAAATATAAACTTGTTAGTAAACCTCAATCAGTATTGTCCCGTCATTAAAGATCCTATTTATACATCAAAGATGTCAAGAGGACTGGAGAATGAAGAAAAATAGCTTCAGAAGATGTAAATTTCAAAATGAGCATAATTAAGTGATTATACACACAGAGACTCACACACAGAGGTGAAGTAGACTTGTAACTAAACACTTAGGGATACTTCTGTATAAATATGTGCTTTAGTATATTCAAAGAGGTTTTGGAGAAACTGCTCTTTTAGCTCTGAATATCAATTATTCATAGGATCTAAAGGAAGTGTACCTATGATATATTTCATAAAATAAGGTATTTTATGTACCATCTAGGATCAATAGCACACAAAAGTCCACTCAAACATGTAGTCAATAGGGAGCTTTCCCTCTCTCTATCTCCTTGTGATTTGCCCATCTTTCAGCTTGCACAGAGATTAAAATGTGAAATTCAACATTCAGGGACTTTTTGTTGGTGTTTGAGTCTCTCTGGGGAACCATAAAATTCAGTAGATGACACACAAGATGATATGAAAAAGTAGCATATAGAGAAGCATATACGTATAATGTAATTTTTTTTCAATCACTATTTACATTATGCCATATGGAAGCAAACCAACTGTGATTAAAGTGAAAGATCCGATCAATTGCTTTATTTAAACATAGCATGTGTGATTGGTAAAGGCAGCTAGTTTCTAAGCAAACATCTGGAAGGGATCATTAGCACTAATTCTAGAGAAGGTATGGAGTGAAATATGGAAGACGGAAGGTGATATGACAATTATAGTAAGGTAAGACATAATAAATAAGTAGTGATAGCTCCTATAAGAAATGACAAGTTGACATTCACAATCATGGAACAAGAGAGGGCAATAATAGTGACCAATCCAACTAATACTGAAGCAAGCCAGGGTGGTCAGCATAGGAAGATAGGCTTGAAAGTAAACCAGGCATGGAGAAGTATCCAGAAGCCAACTGCTAGTAGGTAGTAGGTAGCTAGAGTTTGGGATGGTTTACTTTCACTATAGTGACAAGACAAGAAAGGAGGTAGGAGTCAGAAACAATAGAGAAACTGAAGTCAAGATAAAGATTAAGAATGAACTGTAGGCACAAATCCTAAACAATGGTGACAAAGTTTGGAGAGGGAAAATGCATTACATACGTGTTGAGCAGTAATATTAGTTGTTTTTAAATGAGTCAAATTGCTCAATATATTGCATCACAATGCTGGTTGACTCAACAATGACAAGTCCTATTTCTTTGGGTCCTCTTGAGCCCAGCTTTTGCAAAGTGGGCTAATGGACCAAAATGTCCCTAATTATTGCTTTCTTCTTCCATTTCAAAAGGGATTTCATAATGACTGTCTTATGTACGTTGAATAAAAAAATATTCTATAGAATAAACTAGTTGGAAACACAAAACCAAAAGACACAAAACCTCAGACTATTGGTTTTCTTTTAAAAGTACTAGATAGATGAGAACTCCCTTATCCATAAGCACAAACAACATGATTTCCTTGGATAATTAATACATTTTTCATAACTTTTATAAACTTATTTGCTATGAATTTTAAATGTATCAGTCAAAAATTGTGAGCTGCTAGCAGCATTATCTTAATTCTATCTTGTTCTATAAACGTGAGATGTTATTTCCACTTTTAACTTGCTGCTTGTATCAGCTTTGTGCAAAAACATCTGGCAACTAGTTTGTCATGCAATTTTTCCCCCACACTTTATCTGTTTCTATTTTGATTGATAAGTTAAATCTTTTCTTTTTAATATGCAAGAAATGCAAGGGATTTAGCATTCATTCATTTTATTTTTGAAAATAATTGACTTCTCTACTACAATGCTGACCTCTATTTTTATGATCATTTGAATAGATGGAAAGTAATTTCAAATTACTTTCATACCAAGTCTAGAAAAAAAGAATAAAATTTGGTAGGGTTAAAACCCTCATAAATGAGTTATTCAATTAAAGTCAACAAATGTTTATTCTAAAAAAAATTACTGTGGAGGGGGATGGCATGGAAGCAGCAACAGAGACCACATTGAACTGGTTTGAAAGAAGTAGCTGCCTCAGGAATACATAACCATTTATATAATCTCCTTTGATTCTCCACATTTCCAAAAATACTCATGGGAATGTAAACAGTTTAACTTCATTAAATACTGGGAGCCAAGATGGTCAAGTAAAATCTTCGTAACATTTTCTTTAAACAACTTTTAAAATAACACCTAAAATCAAATTTTGGGACAGGAAAATGAACAAAAGATCAGAGAGAGATATTTTTCTAGCCTAAGACAACTTAGGAGGATCACAGGAGGGGTCTATAAAAATGGGGTGGGCACAGGTCCAGAGCACCAGCTGCAGGATTTGGAGCAGACCTCAATAGTGGCAGCAGCAATAGTTTCAGGAGATCTCAACCCATAGATCTCTGACTGATCAGAAAGAGTTTACAGGGAAATTTTTCCTGGCATCAAGGTTTAGCTGGTATTGATTGGCAGCTCTACTATCCATACACATTTATGGGTCACAGCTCCCAGGTGGAGAGAAGTGCTTATGATTGGTCACAAGGGAGCAGGGCCCCTGGTCACAGTTCTAAGTTCAAAGGGAGTCCTAGCACTTGTAACTGCAAAAAAAGTAAGAGCATCTCTAGCACTTGCAGCTTCAGGGGAAAAGGGAGCCTTCCTGGGTAAAGACCAGAGTACAGACGAGAATATCAATGGCCACACTTCTCCTAGGAAAACATGACTTTGCAAGCACTGAAAACTTGTAGTACCCTCCCCCCTTTCTCCCCTCCAACTAAATTAGAAAACAATAGCATAAAAAGCCTGAAACTTAGGAGAACGCCTTTGCATCCCCAGGTCAGCAAAGCCCAACATTAAAATAAAGTCCAAAGTCAAGAAATAGGTAGGAAAATGAGCAAAAAAGCATAAAAAGAATTTGACCATCAAAAGCTACTTTTGACAGGGCAGAACAAGACATAAACTTAGAAGACAATGTTTTAAAAACATTTACAAGCAAAGATGCAATTAAAAATGCTATTTTGTCACAAGGACAGCAAGAAGCCCTAGAAGAGAAAATGAAAGACATAAGAATGATGAGGGAAAATTCAAAAATAAATGAGAGTGATGAAACAAAATTATGAAAAAGGATTAACAACTTGTTCTAAAAAGGGACAAAAATATACTAAAAAAAATAACACCCTAGGGGCAACTAGGTGAGGTGGTGAATAGAGCACTGGCCCTGGAGTCAGGAGGACCTGAGTTCAAATCTGGCCTCAGACACTTAACACAAAAACTAGCCGTGTAACCTTGGGCAAGTAACTTAACCCCAATTACCCTCCAAAAAGAAAAAAAAAAAGAAAGAAAATCACACCCTAAATAACAGAATTTGTCTAATGGTAAAAGAGGTACAAAAATTCATTGAAGAAAAGAACTCATTTAAAAGCACAATTGGCCAAATGGAAAAAAAGTACAAAATCTCACTGAAAAAAATAATCATAAAAATTAGAATTGAGTGAGTAGAAGCTAAAAGAAACAATAAAACAAAGTCAAAAGAAAGAAAAAAAATTTAAGAAAATGTGAAGTAGGGGCAGCCAGGTGGCTCAACGAGTAAGAGCACTGACTCCAGTGTTGGGATGACCTGGATCAAATCTGGGCTCAGATACTCAGCACCACACCCAGAAGTAACTGGCTGTGTAACCTTGAGCAAGTTACTTAATCCCGATTGCTTTTAAAAATAAATAAATAAATAAATGAATGAATGAATAAATAAATAAATAAATAAATAAGAAAAGAAAATGTGAAGTATAAAATTGGGGAAAATCTGACCAGGAAAATAGATCATGGATAGAGAGAGAATAGAAACCATCTTTCAAGAAATTATCAGGGAAAACTTCCCCAAAATCTTAGGTCCAGAAGGTAAAATAGAATGTAAAAGAATCCCCCAATCACTTCCTGAGACTCTAAAATTAAAACTCCTGAGAACGTATAAGCAAATTCTGGAGCTCACTGGTCAAGTAGCAAATCTTGTAAGCAGCCAGAAAGAAACAATTTAAATATCTTAGAGCTATAGTCAGGATCATGGAAGATTTTTCAAATTTCATATTAAAGTAGTAGAAGGCTTTGAATATGATATTCTGAAAGGCAAAGAAGCTAGGATTACAGAAAAGAACAAGCTACCTCCCCCAAAATGAGACCTCCTTTAGATGAAAAATAGATATTTAATAGAATAGATGACTTAAAAGCATGCCTGAAGAAAAGATCAAAGATGAATGGGAAATTTGACCTTCAAAAAGAAGATTCTTGAGAAGCATAAAAAGCTATTCATGAAAGAATAATCATAAGGAACTCAATAAAGTTAAACTGCTTGCATTCCTATATTGGAAGATAATACCTCTAACTGCTAAGAACTTTCTCATTATTAGAGAAGTTAGAAGGAGCTTATATAGGCAGAGGGCACAGGTTTAAGTTAATTGTGTTAGTATATACTGCCTAAAAAAACTGGAGTGAGAAAAGGCACGGAGTGGGGAAAGGGGGAAAGAAAAGATAAAATGGCACATTTTTCCCACATAAAAAAGGCACACAAGGAAGAGCTTTTATAGAGGATGGTGGGGGGTAGGGGGAGGGTTACAGTGCTTGAACTTCACTCTCATCAGTATTCGTTCAGAGAGGGAGAGACACAAAGAGAGAGAGAGAGAGAGGAGAGAGAGAGAGAGAGAGAGAGAGAGAGAGAGAGAGAGAGAGAGAG